>NC_092347.1:30094212-30290592 GCF_963676685.1 Mytilus edulis | reverse complement strand
GTGCATCTACACATGCAAGTTATCATTTTTGCAAAATTTCAGTAAGTTTGAAGCATTTTGAAAATTTTGATATTTTTGCTGTTTCCATGGTTACGGCGGCCATTTTGGAAATTCCAACTTCAAAATGGAACTCCGCACATGTCAGTCACTATTCCTGTAAAGTTTCATCCAGTTTGCAGCACTTAATTTTTTTTTGGAAATTTTGAACATTTGTGCTGCAACCATGGTTACAGTAGATAATTCCAAAATTCTAAAGGCGTACATCTCATTGCCACATGTCATGTTATATATCAATACAGTTTCATTTACTTTGGTGCAATACTCTCTGAGAAAATGCTGATTTTATGCATTTTTCCATAGGGTCAATGCAAAACTTGGCCCCAGTTTCCATGACAACGGCGGCCATTTTGAACTATCCAAATATTGTCTTGACATCTTGGCATACTGGAGAACATTTCATAAAGTTTCATCCAGTTGGATCTGATAAGGAAAGAGTTAGAATTTTTTATATTTTAGCTGTTTCCATGGTAACGGCAGCCATTTTGAAAATTCCAAAGTCAAACTGGAAATCAGCACATGCAGTTAACATTCCTGTGGAGTTTCTTCCAGTTTGGAACACTTTGATTTTTTTTCGCATTTGCGGATGGCACCCTTTCCCCATTGCCAGGCCAGCGGCAGCCATTTAGAAAATTGTTGCTGTTTCCATGGCAACGGCGGCCATTTTGAAAATTCCAAACTCAAAAGTCAAGTCTACACAAGCTAGCAAAATTTGTTATAAGTTTCATTAAATTTAAAGTATTTTGAAGTTTTTCATATTTTTGCTGTTCTCATGGTAACGGCGGCCATTTTGAATATTCCTAAAGTCAAATCCCCGCTGCAATTTTCTCCCTCCATAATCATATACGATTTAATGTCTGTAGAATAAATTTAACATTGATGTTCTGGAATGTTCTGCGAAAATTCAAAGTTTTGACCTTTTTGCATTGTTTCCATGGTAACAACAGATATTTGGAAATTCCAAAGCCAAATTCCACATCTTCCAATGTTGCTCATCGTTACTGTGAAGTTTCATTAGTTTGGAGCATTTTGATATTTTTGAAATTTTTGGTGTAGTTTCCATGGCAACATAGTAGTTCCAATGAGTGTCAAAATCATCCAATACCTGTATATAGTGGGCACCTTCATTGTATTAAAATATGATGATTCCTGAGTTTAAGCATATTCAAACAGTTCACCAAAACAAAAAAACAGAAATTTTTCACATTTGTTTCGTTTCCATGGCAACGGCAGCCATCTTGATGATGCCATACCTCACTGCACTACTTAATGTGGTGGTCAACATTATGGTATAGTTCCATCAATATTGTTCAGCCAATTCTGAGAAATAGTATGGACAAAAAAGTGTGGAAGAATAAATATAACTAGATTTGTCAATTGCTAGCAATAACGGATGGCACCCTCGTCCCCCATTGCCAGGCGAAGCGGCAGCCATTTGAAAATTCAAAAGTCAAAGAGTGCATCTACTCATGCAAGTTATCATTTTTGTAAATTTCATTAAGTTTGGAGCAATTTGAAATTTTGGACAATTTTGTTGTTTCCATGGTTACGGCGGCCATTTTGGAAATTCCAACGTCAAAATTAAACTCTGCACATGTCAGTTACTATTCCTTTAAAGTTTCATGCAGTTTGCAGCACTTTAATTTTTTTTGGAAAATTTGAACATTTGTGCTGCAACCATGGTTACAGTAGATAATTTCAAAATTCTAAAAGCAGACATCTCATTGCCACATGTCATGTTATATATCAATACAGTTTCATTTACTTTGGTGCAATACTCTTTTAGATAATGCTGATTTTATGCATTTTTCCATAGGGTCAATGTTAAACTTGTCCCCAGTTTCCATGACAACGGCAGCCATTTTGGAGTTTCCAAATATCATCTTGGCATCTTGGCATACTGGGTAACATTTTTATAAAGTTTCATCCAGTTGGGTCTTATTACGACAGAGTTAGAATTTTTGATATTTTAGCTGTTTCCATGGTAACGGTAGCCATTTTGAAAATTCCAAGATCAAAATGCAGCTCAATCCATGCCTGTTAATATTTAAGTGAAGTTTCGTGCAGGTTGGAACACTTTGAATATTTTCGGATTTTTGCTGTTTCCATGGAAACGGCAGCCATTTTGACTATTCCAAAGTCAGGTGCACAACTTCACATGCTGGTGCACATTGTGGTATACTTCCATCAACATTGGTCAACTCAATTCCAAGAAACTGCGTGGACAAAATGTGTGGAAGAAGAATAAGGAAAACTAGATTTGCCATTGCAAGCAATAGCGGATGGCACCCTTCCCCCTTTGCCAGGCGAGCGGCAGCCATTTTGAAAACTTCAAAGTCAAAGAGTGCATCTACACATGCAAAACATCATTTTTGTAAAGTTTCATTAAGTTTGGAGCATTTTGAAAATTTTGAATTTTTTGCTGTTTCCATGGTAACGGCGGCCATTTTGAAAATTCCAAACTCAAAAGTCAAGTCTACATAAGCTAGGCAACATTTGTTATAAGTTTCATTAAATTTAAAGCATTTTGAAGTTTTTCATATTTTTGCTGTTTCCATGGTAACGGCGGCCGTTATGAATATTCCAATGTCAAACCCCCGCTGCAATTTTTTCCCTCCATAATCATATAGCATTTAATGTCTCTAGAATAAATTTAACATTAATGTTCTGGAATGTTCCGTGAAAATTCAAAGTTTTGACCTTTTTGCATTGTTTCCATGGTAACAACAGCTATTTTGGAAATTCCAACTTCAAATGCCACATCTTCCAATGTTGCTCATCGTTACTGTGAAGTTTCGTGAAGTTTGGAGCATTTTGAGATTTTTGAAATTTTTGGTGTAGTTCCCATGGCGACATAGTAGTTCCAATGAGTGCCAAAATCATCCAACACCTGTATATAGTGGGCCCCTACATTGTATTAAAATATGATGATTCTGAGTTAAAGCATTACCATACAGTTCACCAAAACTAAAAACTGTATTTTTTCACATTTGTTCTGTTTCCATGGTAACGGCAGCCATTTTTTACCATTCCAATGTCTCTTGCACAACTCCACATGGCGGTTCATATTATGGTATAGTTCCATCAACATTGGTCTGCCCAATTCTGAGAAATAGTATGGACAAAATGTGTGGAAGAATAAAAATAATAACTAGATTTGTAATTGCTAGCAATAACGGATGGCACCCTCGTCCCCCCATTGCCAGGCGAGCGGCAGCCATTTTGAAAATTTCAAAGTCAAAGATTGCATCTACACATGCAAGTCATCATTTTTGTAAAATTTCATTAAGTTTGGAGCATTTTGAAATTTTGGACAATTTTGCTGTTTCCATGGTTACGGCGGCCATTTTGGAAATTCCAACTTTAAAATGCAACTCCGCACATGTCAGCCACTATTTCTGTGAAGTTTCATCCAGTTTGCAGCACTTTATTTTTTTTGGAAATTTTGAACATTTGTGCTGCAACCATGGTTACAGTAGATAATTCCAAAATTCTAAAAGCGTACATCTCATTGCCACATGTCATGTTATATATCAATACAGTTTCATTTACTTTGGTGCACTACTCTCTGAGAAAATGCAGATTTAATGCATTTTTCCATAGGGTCAATGCAAAACTTGGCCCCAGTTTCCATGACAACGGCGGCCATTTTGAACTATCCAAATATTGTCTTGACGTCTTGGCATACTGGAGAACATTTTCATAAAGTTTCATCCAGTTGCATTTTATAACGAAAGAGTTAGAATTTTTGATATTTTAGCTGTTTCCATGGTAACGGCAGCCATTTTGAAAATTCCAAAGTCAAACTGGAAATCAGCACATGCCAGTGAACATTCCTGTGGAGTTTCTTCCAGTTTGGAACACTTTGATTTTTTTCGCATTTGTGCTGTTTCCATGGAAACGGCGGCCATCTTTTACCATTCCATAGCAAGGTGCACAACTTCAAATGGGGGTCCTCATTATGTTATAGTTCCAACAATATTGGATCACTCAATTCTTAGAAACACGATGGACAAAATGTGTGGAAGAATAATAAAAATAACTAGATTTGCCATTGCAAGCAATAGCGGATGGCACCCTTCCCCAATTGCCAGGTGAGCGGCAGCCATTTTGAAAATTCCAAAGTCAAAGAGCTCATCTACAGATGTCTATAAACATTCTTGTAAAGTTTCATCAATTTTGGAGCATTTTGAAATTTTTGAAATTTTTGCTATTTCCATGGTAACGGGTACCATTTCAAAAATTCCAAAGACAGGTGCCACTTTGGGACATGCCATGTAACATATCCATGAAGTTGTAGAAGGTTTGATCTTATATTGTTGGAGGAAATGCAGCTTCAATGTGTTTTCCCTTAGGGCCAATGTTAAACTTTCGCCCTGTTTCCATGACAATGGCGGCCATTCTGGAATTTCCTAATATTGTCACAACATCTAGACATACCAAGGAACATTACCATAAAGTTTCATCCAGCTAGGTGTTATAATGAAAGAATTAGAATTTGCATTTTTTTTCACATTTTATCAGTTTCCATGGCAACAGCAGCCATCTTGATGATGCCATACCCTGTTTGCAAAACTTCATATGCTGGGTAACATTATGGTATAGTTCCATGACCATTCGATCAGACAGTGCCAAGATATGGCTTGGACAAAAAGCGTGGAAGAAAAATAAAAATAACTAGATATGTAATTGCTAGCAATAACGGATGGCACCCTTCCCTAATTGCCAGGTGAGCAGCAGCCATTTTGGAAATTCCTAAGTCAAAGACCCCATTTAATGTTGTCTATTAACATTTCTGTAAAGTTTCGTCAATTTTGGAGCATTTTGAAATTTTTGAAAATTTGGCAGTTTCCATGGTTACGGCGGCCATTTTGAAAATTCCAAAGACAAATACCATTTCTGTATATGACAGTCAATATTTGTGTGAAGTTTGAATCATTTTTGAGCATTTTTAGTTTTTTTTACATTTTTGCTGTTTCCATGGCAACGGTGGCCATCTTGAAAATGCCATACCCCGATTGCAAATCTGCACATGCTGGTTAACATTCTGGTATAGTCCCATGACCATTGGTTCATCCAGTTCCAAGATATAAGCTGGACAAAAAAAGTGGAAGAATAAATAAAAATAATAAGAAAAAAAGAAACGTAGAATAACAATACGTCACCCCAACTCCGTTGAGGGTGCCATAACTAGAATTGCCATTGCAAGCAATAGCGGATGTCACCCTTCCCCCCATTGTCACTAAGCGGTAGCCATTTCAAAACAACTTAACAGAGAATGCAGATCTATGAATTGCAATATATCTTTCTGTAAATTTTCAGTACAATAAGAGCATTGTCAAAAGTTTCACATTTCTGCTGTTTCCATGGCAACGGCAGCCATTTTGAAAATTCCAAAGTCAAAAGTCTCATTTATACATGCCAGTTGACATTAATATTAAGTTTCATTAAGTTTAGAGCATTTTGAAAATATTTGACATTTCTGCAGTTTCCATGGCAACGGTGGCCATTTTGGAAATTCCAACTCCAAAAGTCGCATGCAGACTTGACAGTCAACAATCATACTAAGTTTCATTACTTTTTGAGCATTTTGAAATTTTTGAAATTTTTGACATTTTGGCTGGTTTCTATGGTAACACAGACCATTCCAAATTTCTAATGGCAGATTCCACATTGGTACATAGGAGGGAACATACCATAAGAGTTTCAATGGATTTGACCTACCATTTTAAGGAAGTAAATGCCACTTTTTCAGGTTTTTAAAGCGTTTTGACCATTTTTGCCTTGTTTCCATGGTAACACAAGACATTTTCGAAATTCCAACGTCAAATTGCACATCTTCCAAAGTTGCTCATCGTTATGCTAAAGTTTCAAAAAATTTGGAGCATTTTGATATTTTTGAAATTTTTGGTGTAGTATCCATGGCAACATAGTAGTTCCAATGAATGCCAAAAATCATCCAAAAGAAGTATACAGTGGGCACCTACATTGTATCAAAATATAATGATTCTGAGTTTAAGCATCTCCAAATTATTCACCAAAACCCAAAAATTGAATTTTTCACATTTGTTCCGTTTCCATGGTAACGGCAGCCATTTTTAATGGTCTTAAGACCTACTGCAACCCGGAATTTTGTGTTCCTCATTATAGTCAACTATCATTAAGATTGGTTCCATTGTCTCCAAGAAAACTGCCGGACAAAATCATTGGAAGAATAATAATAATAATAGTAAAGAAACAGAGGAAAAGCAATATGTCACCCGACATTGTCGATCGGGTGACATAATAAGAAAAAAAAGAAACGTAGAATAACAATATGTCACCCCAACTCCGTTGAGGGTGCCATAACTAGATTTGTAATTGCTAGCAATAACGGATGGCACCCTCGTCCCCCATTGCCAGGCGAGCGGCAGCCATTTTGAAATTTCCAAAGTCAAAGAGCGCATCTACAGATGTCTATCAACATTGTTGTAAAATTTCATCAATTTTGGAGCATTTTGAATTTTTTGAATTTTGTGTTGTTTCCATGGAAACGGCGGTCATTTTGGAAAATTCCAAAGTTGAATTCCAACTCTTGATGTGCCACTTAACATGTCTGTCAATTTTCAGAAAGTTTGGAGCATTTTGAAATTTTTGGACATTTCTGCTGTTTCCATGGTAACGGTGACCATTTCCAAAATTCCAAAGACACCTACCACATTGGCACATGATAAGGAACATACCATTAAAGTTTCAATGGTTGCATATACCATATTAAGAGTTTAAATACTACTTTAAGATTTTCCCCATAGGGTTTAATGCTAAACATATTTAGTTTCCATGGCAATATAGTAGTTCCAAAGATTCCCAAAATCATCTCAAACCTGTATATGGTGGACACCAACAATATATAAAAATTTGATGATTTTCAGTTCAGGAATATTCAAATTATTCACCAAAAACCAAAAAAATATTTTTTACATTTGTTCTGTTTCCATGGTAACGGCGGCCATCTTGCACATGCGGAAGTCTGCTGCACAACTTCACATGGTGTTCCACATTGTGGTATAATTCCATCAACATTGGTCCATTCAATTCCGAGAAATAGCGTGGACAAAATGTGTGGAAGAATAAAAATAATAAGAAAAAAAGAAACGTAGAATAACAATATGTCACCCCAACTCCGTTGAGGGTGCCATAATAATAATAAAAAGAAAAAAAAGAAACGAACAATAACAAGATGTCACCCCAACTCCGTTGAGGGTGCCATAAAAAGAATCGATGAATAACAATACGTCACCCCAACTCCGTTGAGGGTGCCATAACTAGAATTGCCATTGCAAGCAATAGCGGATGTCACCCTTCCCCCATTGCCACTAACCGGCAGCCATTTCAAAATGGTTTAACAGTGAATGCACATATATTCATGGCAATACATCTTTCTGTAAATTTTCAGTGCATTCAGAACATTTAAAAAAAATCACATTTCTGCTGTTTCCATGGCAACGGCAGCCATTTTGAAAATTTCAAAGTCAAAAGTGTCATCTGTACATGCCAGTGAACAATAATATCAAGTTTCATTAAGTTCAAAGCATTTTGAGAAATTTTGACTTTTTTGCAGTTTCCATGGCAACAGTGGCCATTTTGGAAATTCCAAAGTCAAAAGTCTCATCCAGACTTGGCAGTCAACTATCATATTAAGTTTCATCAATTTTGGAGCATTTTGAAATTTTTGAGATATTTGATCCTGTATCCATGGTAACAGATTAGTTCCAATGATTGTCAAAATCAATCAAAATCTGTATATAGTGAATAACTATGTTGTGTAAAAATTTGATGATTTCAAGTTGAAGCATATCAAAATTATTCACCAAACCCTGAAGTTGTTAGAGCATTTTGACACTTATGCTCTGTTTCCATGGTAACGACAGACATTTTGGAAATTCCTACGCCAAATTCCACATCTACCAATGTTGCTCATCGTTACCATGAAGTTTCAAAAATTTTGAGCATTTTGATATTTTTGAAATTTTTGGTGCAGTTTCCATGGCAACATAGTAGTTCCAATTATTGCCAAAATCATCCAAAACCAGTATATGGCTGGCATCTACATTGTATCAAAATATGATGATTCTGAGTTTAAGAATCTCCAAGTTATTCACCAAAACCAAAAACTGGAATTTTTCACAATTATTCTGTTTCCATGGAAATGGCAGCCATTTTTTATGGTCTCAGACCCACCTGCAACCCGAAATTTTGTGCTTCACCTTATAGTGAACTATCATTAAGATTGGTTCCATTTCACTCCAAAAAACATGCCGGACAAAATAGGTGGAAGTATAATAATAATACAGAAAAAGAAACAGAGGAAAAGCAATATGTCACCCGACATTGTCGATTGGGTGACATAATAATAATAATAAGACAAAAAGAAACGAACAATAACAATATGTCACCCCAACTCCGTTGAGGGTGCCATAATAAAAAAAATAAGAACTGACCAAAAACAATAAGTCTCCAAACTTTGTTTGGGAGACTTAATTATTGTCCAGGACAATATTTCATTATGAAATACTGTCAGTGGACAATATTTTAAATGAAATTTTGTCCGACAGACAATATTTCATGGGGACAATATTTTGTTACACATATCCATCAACCAAGATGGCTGCCAACGAGTGACTAAGTTTAACAGTTTAACAAAGAACACTATGGAAAATATACACAAATGGTTTTTTTTCTACAAAGCTGCTTAATGGATTGAAACCAAACATGGTATGATAAATAAACCCCAAGGGTGACTGGGGTATAGAAATATGGTCGCTTGGTCTTCTCCCGACCGGCAGTAAAACGTTTGCTGAAGTGGGGCGTCCGTTTGGCTGTGCGGGATGTATCAAGTTCGCAGTCACGTCCGTCAGAAGGGGACGTTAAATCCGATGCCTCGTGTAAAGAGAATGCCACGCTCTTTGCACGTTAAGAACCCTTGCAACAACTCTTTGAGGGGTCCGTAGGTGGCCTGTTGCAAGGCAAAATTTCTGTCCCTATCCAATATATCCTCATTTTCCAGTGGCAGTCCAAATTTCCCCGACCATCATCCTAGATGGCCTCTATTACAACAACCTACCTATTGTATTTATTGTGAACTTGTTCTCGTCCTGAATATGCATGAAATATTTGCCACTGGACGTTAAGCAACCAACAATCAATCAATCAATAAATAAACTCATCATAGATACCATGAATACAGTTTGTATTTACGCCAGACACACGTTTTGTCTTCAAAAGACTCATCAGTGACGCTCGAATCCAAAAAAAGGTTAAAAAGGCCAAATAAATAACGAAGTTGAAGAGCATTGAGGACCAAAATTCCTAAAAGTTTTCTTTTGAGGGGCTGACCAAGTGGTGTTACTTTGTAGCTGGTTTTTCATGCAAGATGCCGGCTGTCAGCAGGGAGAGTAAGTTTAACATACGGCCCTATGGGAAGTACATACACATGATTTTCTTCTAGAGAACCACTGAATAGAATGAAACCAAACATGGCATGGATGTTCCTCATAAGGTGCTGACCAAGTGTTGTAACTTTGTAGTCGAACTATCATCCAAGATGACCGCCAGTGGGGGACTTAGATTAAAGTTCCACTAAAGTCAAAATATAGGACACTTCATAGACATCTAAACTTTGCCTGTATGTTTATGCTCTACCCAGGATAGTACAGGGGCATTATGTTTTCTAGTCTGTGCGTCCCTTCGTTTGTTTGTCCGTTCATTCATTCGTTCGTTCGTTCCTCCTTCCGTCTGTCCGTTCATTCATCTGTTTATCCGTCACGGTCTGTTCCGATTCAGGTTGAATTTTTGGCCAAGGTAGTTTTTTATGAAGTTGAATGAAGCCCGAACAACTTGAAACTTAGTACACATGTTCCCTATGATATGATCTTTCTAATTTTAATGCCAAATAAGAGTTTTTATTCCAATTTCATGGTCCATTGAACATAGAAAATGATAGTGCGATTGGGGCATCCGTGTACTATGGTCACACTAAGTCCTAAACTATTGAAACATATGCTCATTTAAATATGCTTAACATGTAGACACTGTGTAAATTGTAAATAAACTTGAAATTATTATGTCATGTATGTTGTGGTCAAACCGGTTCTTTGGGTGATCACTAAATTTTCCAAAAATATCTGGAGACTTGCAAGACGACTTTATCTGTTTAAAATTGGTATAGTCCAGTCAATCTAGCATATATTTGACCCTAACCTTAAAGTTTTTTTGACAGATGATTTTTATACGACCGCAAAACATTTTGGGGTCCTTTTTGGTATCACGTTGTCGTCGTCAGCGATGGTTTCCGGATAATAACTTTAGTATAAGTAAACAGAAATCAATAAAATTTTAACACAATGTTAAAAACACAAAAGTTAGCTTGGGATTGATTTTGGTTAAGGTTTAGGAATTAGGGGCCTAAAGGGCCCAACAATAGCATTTATCTAGTGTCAGAACAATAAGTTTGTATAAGTCTGAAATTGTACCACAATGCTAATGCCATAAGTAGAAGGTTGAGATATATTTTAAGGGTTATGGGGCAAACAGTCTAGGAATAAAGGGCCAAAAAGGGGCCAAAAACAAGCATTTTTGTAGTTTCAAGTCAATAAATTGGAGTTATCTTTCTTTGTCCAGAATGGTTATTGAATCGCCTAAAACCAATGCTTTATATAATCTTCTTTGAAAATTAGAGTTATCTTTCTTTGTCCAGAATAGAAGTTGAATCAACTTAAATCAATGCTATAAACAATATATACAATGCAATATTCACTTTACTACCAACTGATAAAATAAAGCAATCTTTACCATTCAGTGATTACAAACACTTTGATTACCATTCCAGGATTATGCCCCTTTACAAGTGTAAAAAATTGAAGACTTAATTTTTTTCGTTTCTGTTCTCATAATTTAAGTTTGTCTCAACTAAATTTAATGAAATGTGTATATATAATGCTTATAACCTCTAAACTCAGTTTAAGTTTAATTTTTGGCAGCTCCAATTTTACAGTTCTTGAGTTATATCCCTTTATAACGTTATATGCTAGCGGGGGCATCATCTGTGTTCTTTTGGACACATTCCCATTTATTTTTTTAGAAGTTACTATTAACCATATTAATTTTAGCCATGACTGTATGACATTTTATATTTTAATATTTTATGATATATTTAATGAGTAGAGTAGTTATTGTTGCAAACTCCATTAGAAATTTGAATTGAGATCATTTTTGGAATAAGGGAAAGGGGGAAGTGAGAAAAAAAATTGGGGTGAGGGTCAATTTTTTTTTCTCATTTCAGATTTCAGAATTTTAAAAGAAAATGTCTTAGTATTTTTTCTTTGAGAGTATTAATATTCAACAGCATAGTAAATTGCTCAATAGAAAATTTTTTTTAAGTTCATTAGCCCACACTCATTCTGAGTCAGAAACCTATGATGTGTCAACTATTTAATCACAATCCAAATTCAGAGCTGTATCCAGCTTGAATGGTGTGTCCATTATACTGTCCCCAACCGTTCAGGGTTCAACCTCTGCGGTTGTATAAAGCTGCGCCCTGCGAAGCATCTGGTTAAGTTTTAATCTACAGGTAGCATTATATCCCAAACGTACACAGAAAAAAGTCCAACAAAATATAACTTGATGAAGACTAAAAATTTAAAATTCCTATGGAGATTTGCATTGAAAAGGGAAACAACTCTTTAAAAAAGGCAGAAATATCAATAAAAATTATAAAAAAAATAACTTTACAGCTTCTATATAATTCAGCAGAATGTATTGATTCTTGTGGGTTTTTTTTTAAACTGAATTCAGTTAAATACTTGTCTATTTTAAAGATCTATTCTGTATTCAAGTATTCAACATGGTCAACCGTCCATAGAAAAAATATGCTCTGTGACATAACTTCAACTTGTCATTTGAACTGTACTGCAAAATATTAACACTATAACAAGAATTTCGAAAAAATATGGAGAATGCAACTTAAAAATAGACAGGAATTAAAATCGTTTCTTTCGTCTTTTTGTAATCGTTGAAAATGTTAGCCAAAGGCATTGATATTTGATATCGGAAAGTGACATTGTCATGCGAGTACATAATAACATGTAGACATACTGTACAGAAAGTCAGATTAAAGTGAATACTTGCCTCTAAATGTATAAAGCCGTGAGAACCCAATGTTGGGTCATTCAAACAGGCTGGCATCACATCTCTGGTCTTTGGCCATGCAGTCGTGAATGATTTAATTGGATGTCGAATAAATCTCCAAATAAGACCCATTACTGACATGGCAGCGAAAAATATTCCAAACGATAGTGCCACACAATATTGAATTTTGTGCGTAACCCACCCCATATTCAACGGGGTAGTTTTTTCAACAAACACTTAGAAAATAAAACGTTTTGTGTACTTTGGACCGTATTAAAAGAACGTGATAAAAGGAGTTTCGTACAAGGTTACAAAGTAAACAGGGAACTAGTATTCTGGGGTCAATTTCTAGAATGAGAAAAAGTAAAACTCGGACCACTAATGGTTTTATTAAACATCCGGATCATATGAATTTATTTTCCCCATTCTCTTCTCATGATTCTACAATACAAAGATAGATCTACAAAGTAGCCTACAGACCAGGGTTAATAGAATTGTAAATTAACCGTTTTGTAAAAGACCTGTATGTTATAACAAAGTAATGGAAGTACAATTGGCAATAACTGCTATAGGTCCTCCATTGTTTTATATTTAAATGGGATATGTATTACAGACTAGGGGAATAGCTCTGATAGCATGGATGGAGGCGATAACAAACTGACACATAAAAACACATCTTCTCCATTTTCTACATTTAAATCAGACAAAGATGACGTCGCAAACATAAATACAAAATACTGACAAAAGGGGAACAGCTCTCTCTTGCATACAGAAACATAATCTGACCATACATACTGATATATAACATATGTTTAAGCTACAAATTAAATAAATAAAATACGCAAATAATGCGTTAATCACCAATTCATTTATATTTTCAGAAATATATGAAATGTAACCGATGATCTTGATCTTGATCCTAATGTCAATATTTAGTTTGACACGACTGGTCTCTTAATGGTATTTATTCCTACTTGGCACTGTAGTTTCTCTGGGTAATGTCACATTCATGGTATACATTTAAATAAGCTAAATGGTTTACGCGCAAAAATCATAACTTAGAATAGAATAGAAGAACATGTTATTGTAAGTCGGGGTTACATGAACACACAATCTCTGTAATGTTTTGCCTACATTACAATACCAACACAGATACAGTATAAGTACTCTTTTATTTCATATCTAACTACATGATTTTCCAGCAGGATAAGTCCATTTTATTTTATATGAACAGGCACGTAGTCCTGGAAATATAAAAATTGTAAGTTCTGATTTTACATGTCGTAATGATCTGAATATTCAATTAAAAACACTAAAAACAAAAATACTATTAGCAGTGGCGGATCCAGGGGGTTCCGGGGGTTGGAACCCACTTTTTGTACGATCAATGCATTGAAATGGGGACATATAGTTGGAACCCCCTTTGTCCTGGGATGGGACCCCCTTTTTTAATTGGCTGGATCCGCCCCTGAGTAGAACATGAAAGTGCTGCATATAATTGCTCATTGTTGTGAGCATGAAATGATTCCGGGTTTTGTAGTACGCATGGATTCTGATGATGGTAGTGATAATTATGCCTATTGAGGAAATGGCGAATTTGCTGAAATACCTTTGCAATTATTCACGATGAATATTTTTTTCCCAGCTTGCCTTAACGCACTGACATTACAAAATAAATTTAGTAAACAACATACTTCATTCATTTCTTTATTTCCTCTATCAAGAGATTCAATGAACAACATATATGTTAACAAATTAAATTACAAAAGTTTACAAAACAGGCAACACTATACAATATTACAATATTACAATATTTACAATAACTATAGCATATTACCAAAAGAACGATTTAAGAAAATTGCTCTCACTAACGACAGTTCATATACTTAGCACGCTACTGTATCATCCTTCTCGTTACTCTGCTATACTCAGCAACACAGAGTGCAACGTGTACGTGGCACAAACTTAGAAAACTGTCAGTGTCGATATTTACTGTTGTTATGTGCTTGCCCAAAAGAATGCAGTATAAATGTTCATCATCGTATGAATACAGTTCGACAAATAATTGCAATGGAAACCTTTCAATAATGAAATCCCACCATGCGTCTCTGATTGATTGAGTACCACAACAACTACAACACGCATGTACGTACACATCTAGGAATGGTCTGTCGCATAGCTCGCAAGTGCTTCCCGTGTTATTAGGGATGTCAGTTAGTAATTTTGTTATGAAGTATGCGTTTATGATTTCTCTTGATGATCTAGCGCATTTCCAGAAATCAGGGACTTTGACCGAGAGGTGAATATTTCTAAAACGAGAAAAGTTATTGTTTATCTGTATTCGACGAGTCCATTCATCACTTTGTACTTTATCTACAGTATTATTTACTATGATTTTCCAAGATTGCTTTGTAGGGAAAACTCCATCTCGCATAAAGATAATCACATATTCATGAAGATAATATTTATATAAGATATCCATAATTTCTTGAATGAACCCATAATGTTTACGTTCGGTGTCAATAAAATAAGAGTACAGGCGCACAAGAAATAGTTTTTTTCGTCAGGAATTTACCATTAAGGCTACAAAGTTTTTGTAAGAAATATAACTTCTTTAACTCTATAGTTGAAGTAATGGGATGCAATCCAAGTATACTTTGACACATATCCGACCTAGTTGAAGTTCTTAAGTCTAAAATACGCTTGACTATAAAGTGCTGAAAACAATTCAACGTTGCTATATCGTTTGACTTTAAATTAGTCCACATTTCACAACCATACAGTACAGTAGGTAACACAATAGATTTATACAGTTTAAGTAGAACGCATGAATTTGCTGACTTGAGACATACACCATTAAGAGCGAAAAATGAGTTTTTGCCTCTTCTACATGCGTTAGAGGTCCTTTCTGCCGATCTAAATTTATAGTTTAGTTCAATACCCAAATGAGTATAATCCTCTGCTAACGGGAGAACACTGTTTGCAATATGCCAATCGTATTGTAACCGAACTTCTCGAGGATTTAGGGAGAATTGCATTACACAAGATTTCTTCGCATTGAAGCAAAATCGCCATCTATTAGCATAGTCAGCACATGTATCTAACATTCGCTGTAAACCTGACGGGGTTGTGCCAATACATGAAATGTCGTCAGCGAGAGCAGGAGAGCAACTGGCTATATGATATACACCTGTTTTCTGGTTACATTTTTCAAGTTCAACCAACATTTCGTTTATAAATATCAAATATATTAAACCAGACAATACCCCTCCCTGCCTTACACATTGTAATACAGGGAAAAAATCAGAATGATATTGGTTAACAACTACAGAACTCATGGTACCAATATGACAGTCATTTATAACTGACCACATTTTACTTGTTACCCCTATATTATACAATATATACATTAACCCAATTCTCCATACAGTATCAAAAGCTTTTTTACTATCTAAAAATGCAACAAATATTTTACTGAATGATTCAAGGTTATGATAAATAGTCTCATGTAGGTTAAATGATGCTGTTAAGCAACTAAGGTACTTTTGAAATCCTTGCTGTTTTGGAGATTCGGAATGTTTTTATCAAATAGCACACAATTTATTAACCGAGCTTTAATAACGCTTTCAAATAATTTCAAAACACAGGACAGTAAACTAACTGGTCTGTAGTTATCCGGTGAAGTCTTGCACTTGGTTCCACCTTTGAAGATAGGAACAAGGAGGCCTAGTTTCCAGTTCTGCGGTATTCGCCCTTGTTTGACGATGATGTTGAATATAGCGGTTACACACTTCACAACAGAGATACCTCCGTGACGCAAATGTTCGTTTTGGACTCTGTCATGTCCGGCGGCTTTTCTATACTTTAACTGTCCTATTAATTCGGTAACTTCCTTTTCAGTTATCAATCCACCAGGTAAGTATTCACCTTCAACACCACATGTTTTAATAATTTCATTGTATGTACTCTCGATACAACATTTAAAGTCATTGTCAAAATTATTCTCATCCTTTGGTTGGTATATATCATGGAAATATTCGGCGAAACAGTTTGCTACAGACTCGGGAGTATTACACACTTTATTTTCATACACAATCTCGGGATAAACTTTAGACGAACGACCTTTAAAACGTTTTATTTGTTTCCAAAACAGACGCACATCACATTCGGCAGTTTCATTGAGATCATCATAACAGCTCTGTATATACTGTTCATTAGCCACTTGTTGTACACGTCTAAACTCGGACTTGGCCCTTTTGTACATTCGATAAGAGTCAAAGTGCATGCCTCGAGGCCGACCTTCTAGTACCCAACATCTACGCTTTGATCTTTCGTTGTCATGTGCTCGTTTTACATCTGCGTTGCAGTAAGGTTTTGTATGTGGGTTAAAACCGCATTTCGGGATTGCAATGTCAGCAGCAGTGTGTGAAATGTTAACGAATTCGTCATTGATGGCGTCAATATCGACATAAGAAAAATACCTCATTTTATCAATCAACATATCAACAGGATCATTCAGCAGTTTTTTGTATTCATTTATCTGCGCATCTGAAACTTTATGCCAAGCAGGTAATTTGTCGCAAGAGTTCATTACACGATGCGGGTTTGAGTCTATCACAAACTCAGCCACAACTGGCAAATGATCGAACGTGCTACTTATCTCCCCTTCATCAAGGATTTCATAGTACCTTAGTTTTCTATACATACTTTAATTGCATAAGATATAATCTAACATTGTTTGTTTGGTTATATACGAATAATTTGGCCCCTTTATTTGTATTTCACCCCCGGCATACAAAAAATGATGCCTAGATACAAATTTTAATAACTCTTTTGATTTATAATTATTTGACATAGGTCTGTCTTTATCTAAGCAGCTAGCATTTAAATCACCTGCAATTATACAATTACCATAAACACTATAGTATGTATATGTTCCAGACCGTATGAGTATTTGGACCGTACGCGTACGGTCTGACTAATATTTAAAAGTTGGTCAAGTTTATTCGTTACAAATGCATATAGCAGATCAACATAATTTAAATATCAAATTAATCTAAAAAAGTTCAATTGTAATTGAAACAAAAACTTTATATTTTAACTTTTTTTTAGATTCACGCTAATTAAATCTGTTAGTCTCTTGTATTAAGCATGTCGATCAGTAATACATTAATTGAATTATGATCACTGAAATTGAAGATATCGTAAGTAAACATAATGTGGGAGGTCAATTGTTTTAGAATATTTAGCAACTTTCAGTTACCAAAAAATGCAAATGCAAAGGAACATGCATGAACTGCATTCATGAAAATGTAAAAAAATAGTACGTTACTTGAATTGTGTCACCTTGGGCGAGAGTACCAAAATGGGATTCAGATATAAAATTAAACAAATACTTAATTTCAATTGTTCGTTTGTTCATTTTATCTATCTAATTGTAATAAATTATCAATAACAATTTGTAAAACTAAAAATAAAGATTGTGATAAATGCTTGTTTCAATTTAACCCATATGATTAAATAACATGTATGGTCAGCTCGTACTGGACCATATGCGTATACTCATACGGTCCGACCGTACGCGTATGGTCGGACCGTACGAGTATACGTATACGGTCCGGACCGTACGCGTACGGTCCAAATACTCATATGGTCTGGAACATATATAAATTATCTAGTATATTTAATTCACTCTTATAATTTTCAATAGTCATCAGATGGTAAGTACGCACCAAAGATAAAAAGTGAACCATAAGACTGGTTTTTAAGTTCAATACCAGCTATTCTACTGGAGTTAATGTCACTTATTTCATTTACAGAAAACAGAAGTGAAGTTATAATATGGCAATACCACCCTTACCATGATATGCGTTATACCCTATGGGTAATGCATCAGCTTTACTTATACAGTTGTACCCTCTTTCAATAGTGGATAAATAATGTAAAGACCTTTCTTTCAATTTATGTTCCGATATAACACATAAATCACAATCAGTGTTCTTTAAAAATTTACTGAGACAAATAGTAGAGGACATGATACCCCTGACGTTCCATGATACTTACTTAATACTAGACATAAAAAACAAAATGAGTAATACATTCAGAAATAACACAACATTTGAAATAAAAGTTCTATTCAGTATGAAAGTTTTTAGTGTTCGCCTTGTTTTAGGTCGCTTGGAACCTCGGAGCTTCGTTGATACCACGCCTGGTTACTAAGCCAATTCCTACAATGCACACCATTTGGCCAAACGTTTTCCCCTTCAATAATATTAGCACAGTGTTCGGATACGTTCAATTTAGCAGATACATAGCGTAAACTATTTCGGGATTGAAACAATCTCAGGTATGTATGTCACTTGCACATTTCTACTCTCTAAATATGTCATGATTCCGGAACGGGTTGACTTCGAAACAATTCCTGACAAGTAAGACCACTGATGGTTTTATTAAACATCCGGATCATATGAATTTATTTTTAAAATACATAACAACATCTTAAAAAAGGATCAATACCCAGCCTATAAAGACTTACGAGACACTGTATATACAAATAAAAACTATAACAGTTATACTGTTGTGGGTTTTTTTAATAAAAAGGCATAGTCATGCATGTAAATTAATCGTTTTATAAAAGACCTGTATGTACAAAGCAATGGAAGTGTTAGTACAATTTGATAGTACCGACTACCAATATACTGGAAAGTGCAACAAACATATGATTAACAGTCACACTTCACTGGCCAACATTACAAGAAAGGAGACTCAAAAGCCGATTAACTATGTTCCATAGAATTACAAACAACAAAATTACCATACCACATACTGACATACTAATTAAAAGCAAATCAAACACCAGGTCTAGCCATTAAACATACATACCGATAAATTCCATGCAGCAAAGACAGTTACAAATTTTCATTTTTCTGCCAAACTATAAAATACTCAGAGGAACAAATTATCTGAACCAATAGCCTGCAGCACCTCTATAAGTGCTTCACGGAGAAACTCACTTGAGAGATTCTCCTTGAGACTTACAAATACCTACATGTTTAATATGTATCTTGTTTTTATCTCCTACCAAAAATTAAAAATTACAATTGAAAAATATTACTTACATTAGGCCGTTAGTTTTTTTCGTTTTAATTGTTTTACATTGTCATATCGGGGCCTTTTATAGCTGATTATGCGGTATGGGCTTTGTTCATTGTTGAAGGCCGCACGGTGACCTATAGTTGTTAATGTCAGTGTCACTTTGGTCTCTTGTGGACAGTTGTCTCATTGGCAATCATACCACATCTTTTTTTTTAGCTCACCTGGCTCAAAGGGCTCTGAAATTTTCAGAAGAATCGGACAACTGCATGGTTGTTGGGTTGCTGCCCCTGAATTGTTAATTTTAAAGAAATTTTGTCGTTTTTTGGTTATTATCTTGAATGCTATTATAGATAGAGATAAACTGTAAACAGCAATAATGTTCAGCAAAATAAGATCTACAAATAAGTCAACAGAATCAAAATGGTCAGTTGACCCCTTAAGGAGTTATTGCCCTTTATAGTCATTTATTACCAATTTTTCATAAATTTTTGTAATCTTTTACAAAAATCTTCTTCTCTGAAACTACAGGGCCAAATTTAACCGAACTTGGCCACAATCATCATTTGGGTATGTAGTTTAAAAAATGTGTGCGGTGACCCAGCCAATCAACCAAGATGGCCGCCATGGCTAAAAAATAGAACATAGGGGTAAAATGTAGATTTTGGCTTATAACTCTGAAACCAAAGCATTTAGAGCAAATCTGACACGCGGTTAAATTGTTTATCAAGTCAATATCTATCTGCCCTGAAATTTTCAGATGAATTGGACAACCGGTTGTTGGGTTGCTGCCTCCAAATTGGTAATTTTTAAAGAAATTTTGCCGTTTTTGGTTATTATCTTGAATACTATTATAGATAGAGATAAACTGTAAACAGCAATGATGCTCAGCAAAGTAAGATCTACAAATAAGTCAAATGACCAAAATGGTTGACCCCTTAAGGAGTTATTGCCCTTTATAGTCAATTTTTAACAATTTTCATTAATTTGGTAAATTTTTGTAAATTTTTACTAAATAATTTCCTCTGTTACTAATGGGCAGAGTTCATTATAGATAGACTAAAGAGATAATTGTAAGTAGCAAGAACGTTCAGTAAAGTAAGAACTTCAAACACATCACCATCACCAAAACACAATTTTGTCATGAATCCATCTGTGTCCTTTGTTTAATATGCACATAGACCCAGGTTTTAAATATACTGGATGCAGATCATAAGGTTGCAGGTGTTATAATGGAATCCAAAACATAAATTCGAAACGTGTGGTATTCAGTATAATCATTTACTAGTATATACTTATTGTTTATCAAATTTGTTCATCTACGACATGTATTCTTCTGAAAAAAAATGTTTGTTTCGTCTTATTAGAATTTGTGATCTCAGTTTTAAATACTTTGGTATGTTACTTACGTAAAAGAGGTAGTAGTCTTAATGGCATTCATACCATGCACTTCTTCTTTTTTATAATTAAGTTAGTACAAATGCAAAACTGTTAAAGAGAGCAGTTGATGTGTTGTTTGTTTTTGGTTTGATATCGTTTAAGTAGTTATAGTGACAATTTTGCAAGAAGTTTTCCTGGACAAAATTAATACTATTTCTAACAAGCTGCATGTATTTTCTGAAGAAACTATCCAATGTGCTTTTACCTGCTTTTAAAAATTCTCTTCTGACTGATCAGGATTTTCAGGAAGGGGAATAAGATTCGCTGACTTTTTTCAAATATTTTGATATTTCATGGATAGATTTTTGAAAATTCATAATATCTCGGTCTAGGGTGATTTTATAGTAAGGACATGACCACAAGCAAAAAAATATATAAACAACGAATGTCGCAAGTCTATGGTACATTAAATGACTATTTTGTTCAATATCAATGATGGAAGAAATGGGCAAACGTTTCACACTCATTGAATAATCTAAATACGTTTATCAAGTCAAAACATCGATGGACATATTTAAGTGTAAGAAAATAATGTGTGTAATCTTCATTCGGCCCAAGATGATGAATCGTTGAACTTTTGAGAACTCTTTCATATTTATAACTTTCCGTCATATCCATAGTGCCTAATTTAGTACTTTACCAAGCCTTAATAATTAAAGCCGTATCAACTGTCAATCATTTTAATACTTCTATTAAAATACGTTGGCTGTTTTAAATGTGATATGATGTAACTACTCTTTTAAATCTTTAAGGAAACCAAGAAATTATTTTAAATCTTAAAAATTCCATTTTAACGCATGGCACATACCTACATCGACGCTTTTCTCCTAAAAAATGAAAAAAGATAATGTTCTTAAATTTCATTTATATAAAATATATAAAATATTACGTGTGTTGCTGATTGTTGATATTTCCCCCAGTAACCAGCCATACTCTTTCACCTGACTGATTTCCTCAAAACACATATTGAAAAGTAAACTTGTTACTCTCTATTAATGGCAAGTGTCTAGCATTAGATTGAAAAAAAATCTTAGGTCAAATCAAAACGATTTTTGTCTATTCAAACATTAAGATGAATTAAATACTACTATTATAGAATCTTGAATATGGATGGTTATGTTTTTACTTATAACATGAACTTATTGATCATTTTAAGTTTACATTTAATATATCGATTTTCAAAGCTATGTTACTGGTTTAAAAACCAATATTTTAAAATGGCGATGTTTGGAGGAATTTGTTTACAACAAAATAATGTCAGTTCTATAAAATGTATGGTGACAGAAAGTTTGATTATGAACATAGGTATACCTGTAATTTTCATCACACTATGTAGACTGTTAATATATGAAGATAAATTCGACATTTTCCAGATTTCTGTATGGTACTTTCGATTTGTATTTGTGGTCTTGGTGTTTCAGTATAATCCAATTAATTTTGGACATTATTTTACAATCAGAAAGAACGTACTTGTTTATGGAGTAGTTTTTCCTTACCTTTGTTTACGCAATTATCTTAGACGACTTGACTATATTGAGAGAGAAATAGAAAAGCGTGAACGTTTTGTGGATTATTTTGACAATGTTTTTTATTATTTGGGTTTAGATATTACAAATAAATGTTTAAACGGCAGCATACGAAGGTGGTACATTCAAATGAGGTATGGCATTCCACAATTTATCTTCAACTTGATATTTTGGATAGCGTTTCTCTTTTTTTTCTATCTTTTACAGGTCTGCATCGGTAGTGTTACAAGCGGGCTTGTTATAATGAGTGGTGAATACAATTCGCATGCTTCACTTGTAAACGAGTACAAGGAAAGCCAAAAGATAGTTGATACATTACATGAAGCTGTACTCCAACCCGAATACATACAGAAGGGAATTACGCATAATGGAACTTATCGAGAATTATTTTTTGGAACTTCACCAGCTTATGAAATACAATATCATCGTTTTCCGGGCGAAGATATTGAATTGAAATGTGCGTGGATTCTATCTAAACATAAAACACCCAACCTGAAGGGTGCCTTAATGATATATACAAAATGGACAATGGTTGGGATTACAAATATTGAATACGACTTAAATCAAAGAAGACACATAGACTCGACAAAACATTACCAAACAGACAGTTTGAAACGAATTATCATTAATTCAAAAGATTTTGGCGTATATCATTTATGGCTCTCTGAGATATATGAGGATGTAATGTATTCTCATTCAGTATGTAAGTTTGAGTTGAAAAAGTCAAAAGTTAAGACGGAATATATTCAAGTTCCAGTTGGAAGCTTTTTGATACTTGGTAATCATATTTTTCACACATTTGCCAATGTATCGGATATAACTGTTGTTTACAATGTTAAAAGTGTAGCATTAGGAGGAATTGACTTAACTACCAATGCAATATCTTCAGAATGCACATACTGGACAAATATTTATAAGGATAGCAGAAATAATAATTTTACCATTGCTATTAATTTATCTAACCATATTATAATAGTTAATGGTGGTACTTGTGTTTCTTCAAAGCTGTACGGAATACATTATCTTAGTATTGTCCGCAAATCGTTTCAGGAAACATCGAGTAACATGCGTTTAATTGGCGAAAAAAAGTGTATATCAAGACATCGATATTTAGTTCATCCAAGTAGAACCTTGTCAAACCTTCTTTACAATAAAGAGTCAAAGCAATTTTCCAAAAACAACATTCTTTCTATTTCAGATATAATTGATGAGGAAAGGCTGTGGACTATTCGACAAGGAATTGAAGGAACCCTTATATTATTTTTCTTTATCACGAGTTGGCTACTTGTGACAAAACTGTGTAATTCCGTTTTCTATTTTTCTTCAGTTTTCACGAACCTTTTCACAAAGGTTAAGAAAGTGGAATGTTTTTCTGATTTCATAAATGATATTGATAAGAAAGATATGAAAGATATTGACTGCCTTTTGATATCAGCTGAAAATGAAAGACAATACAATAACCTTATATCGTCTTGTCTTGAAGGAGAGGAGATAAAAGTGTGTATACCAGATAGAGATTTTGATGTAAATGGACTATCACTCAAGCTTTATTCACAAGCTACAAGAACAGCGTTATCTTTTGTCATAATTTGTTCTACAGAATTAGTGCACGACTCTTTTCTAAATACTTATGGCATAATAGATATGATTTTGAATCGACTGAAGGGCAAAACTATAAAGGAGACAAATATTTTAATTATCAAAACGGACATCCAAAGTATTCCAACATCTCTACTAAAATACGAACAAATTCAATGTTTTGATTTTTCTAAGAATTTTCTGACTGAGTTAGATAAAAAAGATATGATATTATGCTGGGCACAGTCAAGATTTAAGACACCAAAACTTACGTACTACGCAATATTTTTTCGATGGTTGGAAACAAAGTGGCTGCTATTTTCTTTACGCCACAATTCATTTGCATCGAAAATACAAACCTGTTTCTATGTTATTTATGCTTGTTTTACTGTATATTACCTTATTAAATATTTTCCCTTTACCTTTAAAGATCGTTGAACTTGGAGTGCAATAATTTAGTCACTACTTCATTTAACCAATCAAAATCAATTTAGTGCAAATGTTATATTTAACCTAATCGTATATATTTTTTTCATTATCGAAATTTACAAGAACATACAAATGATTGTATTATTATCGTCATTGTTTTTTCATTCTCCTATAACTCGGCTAATTATGATGGATTCATTTTCTTGATTTCATATTATTAAATACACAATAAAAGCCTTTATTGCTACCATCAAATGTATGATTCTAATGTTAAGGTTCGATCTGATACTGGAATGGAAAAGGAATGGAAAAAAAAAACGAAAAAAAAACATTATAGATAATCACTCAATCAACATGATGATTATGATGTATTATTGATTTATCCATCAAATGGAATCAAGAAGGATATTAACTGAGTTTGACCATACACTATGCTTCATAGCAATACAAGTTTCATATAAAAGGGGGGCAATGGTGTCTATAGGTATATCCACAACCTGTCAATAAACTTGATAGCAAAAACGTACACAGATGTTGTCAAGGAGGAAAAATACAGCTTTAATCATCGCAGAACACTTCCTGTGCATTTTTATCTAGTTTATAAAAGATAAAGGATTTAAACAGTCCTACATCCATGCCCAAGGAAGTGAAGATTTCATATCTTCTTTTCTTATTTCAGAATGATTTTTTTGTGGACCGTTTCCCTGATTTAACTTTTGAATGTTAACACTTTTTCCTTTTATTGAATGAACCACCTACATGCGCAACACATATACAGTCCATCCACTATAGGTAAAATTATAGGTTGCATTAATACTAATTAAAATGAGTTAACTTTTTGACTGGCAAACCAATAATACAATAATACATCGGCGTTTTTTTTTGTTGTTGTTGTTGTTGTAACGTTTATTTTGACGAAATGAGAACATACTGACAGCTATTAATTCTTTTCCGTCTTCATAAATGTTTGAAAATAAAATAAAACATATACTCTATTGTTTTGTCTATTTCATATAGTAATGCCTTTTTATCGAAAAGAGAGAGAGAGAGAGAGCTTATCAAATTTATTATCATTATACATACACCTGATTTAATTTCGTTTTAGCCACACAGGAATTTACAGTTCAAAAGCCACTTTACGGGTTACGTAATAAACTTTTTATGCGGAAGTGGAAACTAAAACTTCACAAAAGATGCGGAAATGTAACACATCGTGGGAAATAGGTTGCATTTATTATTTGGAATTTTGAACAATTGATAATTGGTATGCTGCATTCAAATAAGGCTATCAAAATGTATAATGGTAGTTTTATAATTGGTAAACCTATCCCGTCGCAATCTTGACATCATGGACATGTGCAATAAATTACTGAATTTATATAACTTTAATTCAAATACCAAATACCGGGTATTTGAAATTTCAAAAGAATTTTAACATTTGGGAATTTTGATATTAAATTCAGAAAGTAAAAAAAAACCAAAAAAACAACAGCAATCTCAGAAAACGGGAGCACCGATGTTTCATTTTACTCAGACTGTATCCAATTTTGTCTATAGGAAATTAAATAAAATCCTTAATGTTTTGTGTAGGAAACAACCATATGCGCAATTTTTATACAAACGCTTGGTCAAATTCATGAAAAACCTTGCTTTATATTCATTTCAAGTTCGTTGTAAATGTGTTCTTTACTACCAGAGACATATATTACATATATGTATTACATGTCTCTGGTACTACTGATCCGGATGAATAAAAAAGGACAGAAATTCAGTCAATTTTTTTTAGGTTATTAAACAAAAAAGGCGGTATTAGAAATTGAACTATGTGTACATGCAAGACAAAAACAGTTAAACTAAACACAAATACACGGATAAAACCAAAAACAAAAATTCGGACAACAGTTAATATTCTCCGAAGAACAGCTTATTCCAGCTGTTATATATACCATTGTTTCACAGTCATATAATACTCTTTTTTTTAAATCTCACATAAAAGTTGAATATGTTAGGATGAAACGGAAACTTATTCCGATAAGTGCTGTAACATCTGCGTCTCAAATACCCCCACCCCCACATCAAATCTTTACAAAAAGGGAAGAATAATGTAAGTATTGCGGAACTTCGTGTATTCATTATAGTTTCATACATGCACTTATCCTATGATAAAAATACTATAAATAGGTGCTACATATATAAATGTACATATTTTTTCCCTGTTTGCAAGCAAAAACCATAAAACATTTTGGAGAAACAAATCACAATGTCTCTAGTTGAAGAGTCCCTGAAAAATTAGATCACACATTGTCGACAAAAGATTAATTCTATCCATCGTTTTCACAGGTGCTTCGGTGCCCGGTTTGGATATTTTTTCTACATTTTTTCAATTTTGTATTTTCATACCACATATATACGTAACACCGTTTTATGCTTGTCTTTTTTTGGGTCAATTTATTAACTTTGATATATAAACATTCTACCTCAGGAATAAATTACCTTAGCTGTACTTGGCAAAACTTTTATGATTTTTTGGTCCTCAATGCTCTTTAACTCCGTACTTTATTTGACCTTTTAAACTTTTTTTTATTTGAGCGTCACTGATAGACGAAACGCGCGTATGGCGCAAATACAAAATTTTAATCCTGGTATCTATGATGAGTTTATTTACAACCACTGCATGTGTCGATGCCTCTGCTGGTGGAGTTTTTATTCCCCGAGGGTATTACCAGCCCAGTAGTCAGCACTTCTATGTCGACATGAATTACATTAAGACTTTCAATAAAGACGTTAGCTATATACCGAAGATCAATATATAAACTGGTTAAGTCGTCGTTAAGAAACAAAGAGATCTTTCTTCGGTTTCTTAAATATTTTTAAGGTATCCCTTGTGTGTGCGTGACCATAACATTTTGCGAACGAATTTTAAGATTATCTAGATGCAATAATTGAATAAATTTGAATAAAAATAAGCTTTAAGAAAATTAAAAAAATACTTATGCGACTGACCTGTACTATAGAA
Organism: Mytilus edulis; assembly: GCF_963676685.1. Classification (NCBI taxonomy): domain Eukaryota; kingdom Metazoa; phylum Mollusca; class Bivalvia; order Mytilida; family Mytilidae; genus Mytilus; species Mytilus edulis. The sequence goes on along the minus strand of NC_092347.1, from coordinate 30,263,289 downwards.
CACATCCTAAAACCTAACTTGTGTAAACACGTTTGCATCATGCATGGTTTGGAGACTTAATTAATTATCAAAATAGACTCAGTAAAAAAAAAATCACACTTTCATGTTTGTTATTCTAATTCTTGCCCTTTGGCTTGTAATTTTTGTACACTGAAAATTTCCTAAAAATTATTGAAAAAGCGCAAGAAAGACTTCTCCGTTTTTTGTTGTACGATGACGTAACTAATCCTTATTTTTAAACTTCGCAGTCTAATGATACATTTCAGTAAAGCTGACGTACATTTTATTTGCTGGTCTAACATTAAACAGAAGAATAAGAACTTTGATATTAGAAGAATTTGAAAATATAAAACAAAGATAGCACCCGTATGTTTACCTGATTTTTTTTATCAATATGTGGGTATATAGAGCTAGGATGGGGTCTCAATTGAAAACATTAAAAATCGTTGTAAAGAAGCTTTTGCAAAATGGAAAGCAAATGAAAGACCAACATCACCGAACAACAAAATATACTGTGATATGAAATTTGCGAAATACGAACTTCGAAAAACATGTAGAATAGAGATAGCGATGAAAGTCCTCAACGATAGACAAGAAATTCTAGATGCTAGAACTAAACATGATCAAGTATTTTACAAGTTGCTTGGTAAAAAAAAAGGAAAGCTGAAGAATTGTATATCCGAACTGAATGTACAAGATAATATATATAAATCTGACAATGAAATTATAGTTGGATGGAAACAGTATTTCAATAAATTAGCTCAACCAGCAAATGATCCTGAATATGACGACGAATATTACAAACAGCTAGCATTAGATCTAGACAATATACTTGATATATGTAACAATCAAACTAATACCATCTCTGTAACTGAAAAAGATGTTCAAGATGCCATAAATGGGTTGAAAATAAACAAATCTCCAGACATTTACAGCATATCCTCTGAAAATATCAAATATGGTGGTGATAAGCTGCAAACAGTTATTACAAATATGATAGTATCATCATTCAAATTAGGAGTAATACCTGAAATACTCAAAATGGGTCTCCTCACTCCTGTATTCAAGAACAAAGCAAGTAACAAGAATGCCACTAACTATAGAGGGATTACTATCATGCCAATACTGCTGAAACTAATTGAGTCTGTAGCAAAGGCTAAGGTCCAACCTAAAATATTGAAGGAACAAAATAGACTACAAAGAGGATTTACTGTGAACTCAGCTCCAATGAACTGCTCCTTCTTTATAGAAGAATTTATCAGAGAGTGCAGGGATGCTGGTAAAATAATATATATAGCGCTTCTAGATGCTAAATCGGCATTTGATGTGGTAACGCATGAGAGTATCCTAAGAAAGCTATACATAGCAGGGGTAGAGGGGCTACTATGGAAACTTATACATAGTCTTCACATGGACTCTAGCAGTGTAGTTAAATTTAATGGTCTAATATCTGAACCATTCTCAATATGTCAAGGCGTAAAACAAGGTGGTATACTGAGCGCCGACATGTACAAGCTGTACATCAATAATCTCCTAACAGATATCGAGCACTCAGGATTGGGAGCAAAAATAGAATCCATTTGTTGCGCAGCTCCGACTTGTGCAGATGATGTGGCACTAATGAGCGACAACCCTGAGGAACTACAGGTACTTATTAACATGGCATACAACTACAGTCGAAGGGAGAGATATAAGCTTCAACCAGTGAAGAGTGTTATTCTGCCAGTGTATCCAAATCGTAGAAAACAACAAAAACCTTCCTTTCCATGGAGTATAGGTAACTCAATAATGCCAATAGTTAGCCAAACAACCCATATGGGGGTCTTACGCACATCAAAACCAGATGATCCTAATCCGTTGTATGAAAACGTGAAAAAAGCTAGACGAGCCATGTACAGTTTAATGCCAGCTGGTTTGCATGGGAAAAATGGACTGGACATACAATCCTTACTACATATATTTAACATCTATGTCATTCCTGTACTTCTGTACGGCCTGGAATTAGTAACTCCTACAGGAAAAAACTTGGATATTATTGACATATTCCACAAAAAATGCATTAAACAATTACTTTCTTTACCAACAAGTACAGCTACGCCCGCCATATATATTCTTTCTGGACAACTACCAATAGAGGGCCAAATACATAAAAAGATTTTATCATTATTTGGAAATATATCTAGACAACCACAAAATAGTTTAGAAAAACAAATTGCATATAGACAACTACTTATGAAAACAGATGATAGTCACAGCTGGTTTATTATATTGTTAAAACGATTCTAGCGAAATACAACTTACCATCCGCCTTATATCTATTAGACAGTCAAATTCAAAAATTAAAATGGAAGACCATGGTAAATAAAGAAGTATCAAAGTATTGGAAACATTTTATCGAGGGTCATTGTAAGCTGTACCCCTCACTAAAGTATTTAAATAGTCAATATATACCAGGAAAGACACATGTATTAGTAAACCTATCTGCTAGTAATTCCATGCAAGAAGCTATGAGAATACCCGTAAAATTAAGAATAGCAACAGGAAGTTATATATACTCATGGCTGACAGAACAAGGCATTCAAAAAACAAAGGACTATTGGCAACGTGTCCTTTGTGTCAAACAACAGATGAAACCTTGGAACATTTCTTACTACTTTGTCCTGCACTGTCAAACCAGAGAAAATCAATCTTAAGCAATATCCAACTGCTACATGAAAAGCTCAGTATTAAATTCAAACACAACGGTAGCGAAGTAGACCTTATCCAAGTGATAATTGATTCAAGTACAATTGGATTACTGGAACCCAGTTGTGATAATTCAATCCTAATGGACATAGAATTTCAATCAAGGAGACTATGCTTTCTACTACATACAAGCAGGTCGAGAATTCTCAATGATATCGATCCAACATCAAGTTAGCTTAAAAGACACCGTGAGCGTGGGTTACGCCACACTCTACGGACACATCGATAAAGGAATCTCGACATTAATACAAAATGAGCGTGGATTTCGCCACACTTGTTAACTCAACCATAGTCTATAATGCCTTCTAAAGCGTGGATCTCGCCACACTTTACTGAAGATGCTAAATATATATCGTTATCAGAGAATAAGCGTGGATCTCGCCACACTTTAATGAAACTATAATACTACAACTCAGCCCAATAAAGTCCTATGAAGCAGTAAGCGTGGGTACGTGGCCACACTACACTGTATACAGATAAAAGTTAACTATCCTAAATAAAACCAGCAAACATGCAGAAGAACGATTTATGCTGATCATATATATATATATACATGTAAATAAACTGTAAATATCGAGGAAGTATTTTAAATTTTAAATTTCATGACGTTGAACTAGCTCATATTTTTATGCCGATACATGTGTATATACAAAACATTTTAAATATTCCTTTTAATGATGATAGATGTCTACCTGTGTGACTTTTATATTTTAAAGATTAAGATATATGTACTTTTGAACTGGTGGTGGAATACTCATTGATTGAGGTGCTCCTTTATTGGAGGAAGTTATGCAATACAAGTTACAAGTTTAAATCTTCTACAGCTAGGGCGTGTTTTTTTTGTTCTTCGGTAGTGAGCCAGATGAGGTCCATTTCTATTTTTTTGCATTGGGAAGATCTTCTGGCTCTCTTCCACCTCTTCTTTTTAAATAGGTGGTTTAGACAGCAGAGGCACAAAACAAGCATGGCGTCGTTTAGTCTAAATGACATTCATAAATTAATTAATGAAGATATACTAGAATGTGAGCTTTGTTATAAACGTTTTTATGGTATGACAGCCTTAGTAGGACATATCTGTAGGACGATAAGCTGGATGAATATAAGAACTACACGGACAGTAACAGTTAAGGGACAACTCTTTGAAATTCTAGAGACGGGATTTTGATTCTTCTTTAGGTACAGAAAAACCATCAACCTTTTGAAGATTACTTTCCGGCGCATGCCTGATTGAGGTTGCTAGTTCATTTCAATTTTTCTTTTATTTATTAAACTTTACAATTTTTTACATTTTTTTTAATCATATTTTCATTGGTGATTAACGCTAATTTCAATACTCACGATTGGGCTAGTAGTCAGTTTAAATCAATAGATGAGGAATGAAGAAGGAAAGAGGACATCATTATTCATTTTAATTTGTCGCTAATCATGCCTATTTTTGTTTTGCTCTTACCAGGCAACCATATTCATAAACGAAAATCTCCTGTCCCCCATCCCAACAAATAAATAAATATCAGATGTTTTTTTTCTAACACAAGTTTAAATTGATGCTAAGTTTTAACGCCCAGGGACAAATATGACGTCATGCATGTTCAGGAAAACACGAGAGAAAAAGTCGGGTATATAATATAAAAACGAAGAGATGTGATATGATTGCTGAGGACGCAACTATCATAATATGAAGTAGTGGATGAAAGCAATAATAGGAAACCGTAAGGCCTTCAACAATAAAAAAAAAAAAACGATACTGTAAAGCCGTTTATAAAACGCCATGAAAGTCTGAAACAATTCAAACGATAAAACTAATACGGCCTAATTACTAGTATGCAAAAAACAAAACAATTTGAAAAATACCAAATATGAGTTGAGACATGAACCAACGACAAACACTAAACTACATGCTCCTGACTTGGGACAGGTTCATAAAGAATATGGCAGAAGTTGATCATATAAAAACGAAGATGTGGTATGATTGCCAATGAGACAACTCTTCACAAGAGACCAAATGATACAAAAATTAACAGCCATAGGTCACCTGTGGCGGGATTAAACATAGTAGCGGGATCCCAACCATTTCCTAACCAGGGCAAGTGATTTAACAGTACACCAACTAGTTTGTGAGCGCTCGCCGTCCTCCTCGAAGCTGAAACAGTAGTGTAGCAGTACAATATAAGAACAACCTGTGCAAATCAGTTGCAATTTGATTAACTGAAAAGATAGGTACGAGATACTCAAAAGAAACCGTCCAACTAACATTAAGACCATAGACTCAAAACATCGGACTAAGAGTATTTGCAATTACTGGAAGTTTGTTCAAAGCTAGTTGCAACTAGTTCTGAAATAAATCTTGTTCTCCCAGACTGAAGTATCAATCAGTACACAACCAACTGATAAAATTTATTAAAAAGAAAAGTATAGGAAACGTCAGGTTTACGTTGCATACTAACATATGGATCGATATATAATGAAAGCATTTGAAAAGTGGTAGTCCGAAGGTTTTGACCATCGAAATTTTGCTTTAGAAATAATAGTTAGGACCTGAGAAGATTTTCTTCAAGGACCACCAGAAAAAAATGATTTTGAGAACTTTCTGAAAGCTTTGCTTTTTACAAAAATAATCCAGTTCGGTTACTTTAAAAATAAATAGATAGACTAAGATGACCTTTTTGTAAATTGACCCGAGTCAGTATTCCAGACAAATATTAACGAATTCTTGTGCAGGATAAGATTATTCTTAAAAATCAAATAGTGGGGGATAAAGCCAGATTTGTTTAGCAACATTGAATTGAAAAACAGCATAAAGAAAATTGTAACGAACAGACGCGGCACAATTTTACAGTCATGTCTACTGGACGTATCTTAATTTTCTAAAAAAAAATCGTAAACTTAATTTAATTCATCCAACATAACAGGAAGGCTGTTATTCGACGGCAATTAATTTTTTTATTTTATTGATCTTCCGTAGAATATCTCCAGAAGAGGTCCAGATTCATTTTTTTGAACTCTTCACCAGAAGACATTCTGGAGATGTACAGAAGAGACCAATAAAACACGCCCCTACACTGTAGAAAAGTGTTCTCTTTCTTCACCCCCTTGCCCCCCCCCCTCCCCCCCCTCATTTAATTGAGAGGAATCTATTTGAAACTGTTATCAGGTAGTAAACTGCTAATCATAGGCTAAATGGACCAGCGATTCTAGGTTTTCCGTAAATTTGACAATGACCTACTCCTGGGTTACACTAATGACTGGACCGAATGACAGGACCGAATGACAGGACCAAATGAAAAATGCTAATAACTTTTTCATTTCGCAAAGGATTGATCTCAAATTTGAAATATAATAAGATTTCATCATTTGATAAATAGATTTAAAAAAAAAAATTAAAAAATTTTGTAAGAAACTTTAGAAAACGTGACATGACCAACTCTGATAATGACAGGACCAACATCGAGAATGACAGGACCAAATCAAATTGCTAATAACTTTTTTGTTTTTCAAAGGAATTATTTCAGATTTGAAATATAAAATGGTATGTCATATTTTGAAACCAAAATGTTATAAAAATTATAGATTTATTTTCAAAAACTTTCGAAAACGTGACATGACCATCGCTGATTGACAGGACCAACATCGACAATGACCGGACCAGATGAAATTGCTAATTTCTCTTTTATTTCTCAAAATATTTTTCTAAAATTTTAAATATAATAAGATTTCATCATTTATCAAATAAATTTTAAAAAAAATACACAAAAAATATATAAGAAACTTTAGAAAACGTGACATGACCAACTCTGATAATGACAGGACCAACTTCGACAATAACAGGACCAAATAAAAATGCTAATAACTTTTTTATTTTTCAAAAGAATTATCTCAGATTTGAAACATAAAATGATATGTCACATTTTGAAACATTTATGTTATAAAAAAGAATAATTTATTTTCAAAAACTTTCAAAATCGTGACATGATCCCATCGCTGACTGACATGACCAACCTCGACAAAGACCTGAACAAATGAAATTGCTAATTATTCTTTTATTTCGCAGAATATTTCTCTGAAAATTAAAATATGTGAAGATTATACCATTTTATACATAAATATAAGAAAAGGTATAAAAAGCTTGCTGAAATGTGACCTGGTTAACGTTGTCAATAACAGGACAATCCTCGACAATTAATGACAGGACCAAATAAAAATGCTAATTATGCATAACATTTGTCAGAATATTCCTCTCAAATTTGAAATAATGACAATTAAGACCATTTTGCACATCATATAAGAAAAATATAGAAAAAAAACGTATTGAAAGCTTGCGGTTGTGTGACCTGACCAACATCGGCTATGATCTGGCCAATGATTTTACTGAAATTGTTCAATTCTGATCCATAATTAGTAAGATATATCTTATAAATTCAGGAAAATATATTCTATGGTGGTTAAAATTCTTGACCTAGCTACTAAACATGCTAAACGTATGTTGGCAGAGAGTCACAGGACATGCAGAGTCACAGGACAAAAAGACACGAATGATCACTATATTTAAGAAAGAGATCTTGAAATATTTATATGTAATTACATATAATCATTTTAGAGTTTAAGAGATTGTTCATTAAACTATAGATAAATTCAGATTTATTGAATTGTCATCATAATATTTCTTGACATCATGAAGCCCAATTTAAGCCACTTTGAAAAGGTATCAAACCTTTTAAAGTAGTCCGTGAAAATGTTTGATTCAGTATATTTTATGAAAATATTTGAAACTACCAAGAAATCATGCATGCAAGGGTCGGGCATACTTCAGGAAATGTTTATTAATTTGTTTATTTATTATGAGGGGGGAAACTATCAAGATATACCCTGCATATACTCAAGCATACATGGAAATAATTATTTAATGTTCTGAAAATATTGAATAAAACAACGACTTGAACTATTATGTGATTTTAATTACTGTCATCACAATCTTTATTGGATTTATCAACTTATTTATGGCTTATGTCACACCTTTTGTTTGTTACCTTATAATTGTTTTCAGACGTGTCAGATTATGTCCGGTAATTAATATACAAAATAATCTGAATGAATGAATGAATGAATGAATGAATGATCTTTATTCTCAACCCAAATACATAGTTAAAGAGTTAAGATATAGCATGTGTGAAATATCAATTAATATGATAAATATTTACACCAAAGATAAATAAAGTTAGCTTTTTCCCTTATTTTCTAAAAGCTTATAAATCATTCAATCTTAATGTGTGTGTTTTAATTATTATTATTAATTTCAACCAGGATTTCTATAGTAGGGACTATGGTCATTTCACGTTTTCGCAATAAAAAAAATCTAGATTTTTTTTTCTTTAATTGATATTTTAAAAGATGAGATCACATTTTATTTTAAATCTGACATAATTCCTTTTCAAAATTAAAAAGTGAATAGCATTTTTATTTGGTCCTGTCCTTGTCAAGGTTTGTCCTGTCATTGTTAGTGTTGGTCAGGTCACATTACAGCAAGCTTTTAGTATTTTTTTTCCTATATCATTCCTATTTTTATGTATAAAATGGTTAAATCTGACTATATCTCAAATTTCAGAAAAATATTTTTTAGAAATAAAAAGTAATTAGCAATTTCATCTGGTCCTGTCATTGTCGAGGTTGGTCCTGTCAGTCAGCGATGGTTATGTCACGTTTAAACTTTCTATATTTTTTATAACATTTATTTTTCAAAACATGACATATTATTTTATATTTCAAATCTGTGAGAATTCCTTTGAAAAATAAAAAAAAGTTATTAGCATTTTACTTTGGTCCTGTCATTGTCGATGTTGGTCATGTCATTATCAGAGTTGGTCATGTCACGTTTTCTAAGTTTCTTACAATTTTTTTAATTTTTTTTTCTTAAATCTATTTATCAAATGATGAAATCTTATTATATATCAAATTTCAGAAAAATATTTTGAGAAATAAAAGAGAAATTAGCAATTTTATCTGGTCCAGTCTTTGTCGAGGTTGGTCCTGTCAATCAGCGATGGTCATGTCACGTTTTCGAAAGTTTTTGAAAATAAATCTATATTTTTTACAACATTTTGGTTTCAAAATATGACATACCATTTTATATTTCAAATCTGAAATAATTCCTTTGAAAAACAAAAAAGTTATTAGCATTTTTATTTGGTCCTGTCATTCTCGATGTTGGTCCTGTCATTATCAAAGTTGGTCATGTCACATTTTCTAAAGTTTCTTACAAAACTTTTTAATTTTTTTCTTAAATCTATTTATCAAATGATGAAATCTTATTATATTTCAAATTTGAGATCAATCCTTTGAGAAATGAAAGAGTTATTAGCATTTTTCATTTGGTCCTGTCATTCGGTCCTGTCATTCGGTCCAGTCATTAGTGTAACCCCCTACTCCTGTTATGTTTAGTATTATAAAATGTTTCTCGGACGCTTTCATATCTAGAAGGCGCAAAGTCCCGAGGCACCTGGATATTTATTATGAAAATGGCGTCAAGTGCGAACACAGAAGCTTGCTATGTTGCTCTTCTAGGTTTAGCAGAGAATTTCAGGACATCAAACCCCCCAAACATAAAACTTTGTATACATTGTTTACAAAGTATTCTCACACTACAGTTAGCACCGAAAATAGAAACCAGGACACGCGTACAATTGGGCAATATCTTAATTGCACATACAAAAAATACAGACCTGGCAATTTCAAACCTGGAAAAGGCGGTAAATAAAATATATCTTGAGTTGAACAAAAGGACCAAAACGTATACAGTGAAACCTGATTAAACCGGACCCTGAATAAACCGGTTTCCTGTCCATTCCGGCCGAAAATGAAAGTCCCATTTTTTCCCCTTCAAAGTCTTTGTTAAAATACCCTTTGTAAACCGGACCCTGTGTATTCCGAATTCCGGTCTAATTATGCAGTCCCAATACTCGTAATTACATTAATCATAACCTGTCAAAACCGGTTTGTCTAATTAATTTCAATGATCGATATGCAATCAAAACATATTTGTTTATACAATAGTGTTTTTTAGGATAATCAATTAGTCAGGTGTTGAACTGTGAACTTACAACCGGACAGTAGTGAGCTGTTTTATTTATTAAAACATTATAAACGTGTCAATTAAACAAGAAGACACATCGAATATATCTCGGATTGAACTTGCGTTGTAAATTGGATAAACAAATTTAAATCACGGAGAAAGACATTTACTAAAGTTTACCACGTGATTTCTAAATCCTGGGTTCCCTGTTGTGAACCACTAAACAAATGACCTTGATAATGAAAAAACACCCGGATGACAACAATAAATGGGTGTTGTACACTGTACGACAACGTTTCGATAGTGATGAAATTACGTTTGATTATATTCTGGCTTTTTAATTGGCCATTCCAACGTTTCAAATTAACGATCATGGAAGTAAATCGAAACTATCGCCTCACAATCCAAACAACGTGAGTATTATGATGCAAATACAAACAATGAAAAACGAAGTGAAAGTATTTTAATTTTATTTTATCAGATATAATTTACAATCAAAGAGAACTTTTACATGCAAAATATCGGACGTCACAAGTCTTTAACTTCCGGTCAAAACGGAAACCTGAATAAACCGGCTCACTGTCCAAACCGGCCCTTTTTCATAGTCCCATAGCCGGCCGGTTTATACAGGTTTTACTGTATAAATTTTTCCATTTATTTAAACTATTGTAGCGTTGTCGTTTTTGTATGGATTCGTGTTTGTCGATGTGTTATTTTGGTAGCGTAAATTACGTGAAATCCATATTCAAATGGCACAAAGAAAACAAACCACAACACAAAGTTTCAATTCAAATCACTATGTAATCTGTTAAATGTATATCAGTTTGACATAATAAAACAGTTGAACAATAATCCTAATTCACTAACACAATATAACTCTCAACACTTCTAACTAACAATCTCAAATCTCTCTATTCTCTCTATTCCCCTCTGATCTCTCTCGCATCCCCTTATATACATATTTACAGGCGGTACCCCGACGGTTCCAAAGATGGGGTACCGGGCGGTTCTAAAGATACCAGGCGGTACCTCAGCGGTTCTTAAGATTGACTACCGGGCGGTACCTTGATAGTTTTAAAGATGGGGTTACCGGAAGGTACCCCGACGGTTCCAAAGATGGGGTACCGGGCGGTTCTTAAGATACCGGGCGGTGAATTTAAGTAATATAGATATCGTTCAAATAAATAAAATACTGGGCATTGCGCTATAGAAATGTAATTTAACCCAAACGTATTTAAAAGAAAGACATCTTACATAATAATAAATTATACAGTCAAACTAAAATCGCTACACTATTAAATAGTTAAAAGATTTACTCCTGTTAGTGTTACTGTTATATATATACCGAAATGCCACTTGAGGGGCTATGCATATAACCGTACAATTTAACATTAGATGAATGGGAAATGGTTCTGTGCATGAGAAAAGTATGCAATTAACCGAATTATGCTATTAAGCGGTATGCAATTAAGTGGAATCGACTGTATAGGTCAAATTCATTTTATGTGCTCCACACCACTCTGTATGATGTTATGTTAACACAGCTGTGCCTTGACAGGTTCATTTAATACCACTAAAAGCGGATAAATGACTATAAAAACATTGATTAGCAATAAAAAGCGACAAGAAAGTTCCTACATGTATATGATTCAAATATTATCTGGTATTAAATACATCCACATAAGGCTTTGATTTATAAAAAAAGAAGATGTGGTATAATTGCCAATGAGACAACTCTCCACAAGAGACCAAAGTGACACAGAAATAAACAACTATAGGTCACCATACAGCCTTTAAAAATGATCAAATCCCATACCTCATAGTCAGCTTTAAAAGGCCCTGAAATGACAATAACGTCAATGTAAAACAATTCAAACGAGAAAACTAACGGCCTAATTTATGTACAAAAAATGAATACAAAACAAATATGTTGATTGTATGCATTTCTGCTTATTTCAATAATTGTATACAAATTGTATCAAATTTAATATTTTAATCTATTCACTGACAAATTATTAATGTATTTTATCTCACCTCCTCAAATATGTATATGAATCCTACTTTTATTAGCCTAGGATAACAATTTTAGTGAAAATTAATATGCATATACATGCACATATTATTGAGTTTTTCTTTTCATTTCAGTGGGAATTAGCATGCAACGTATCCTTTCTTATATTTTCATGATGTATGCACAAAATGTACAATGAATTCATGAGAAAGAAATCTAGATTTAAAAAGTACATGTGTTTGTGCATAATCAGTGAACATTGTTAACACTTGAGACTTGAATTGGAAAAATGCACTTGAACATAATAACATTTATGCTTTATGCTCAGCCTTAATCCATGTGTATTCTGGAAAAAGGGACTGTAGGAATGATATGTTGTTTTTATTCTATTTAATTTGATTAGTTATTCTATACATCATGTAAATGATAACAATTTAAAGGATACAAAGAATGTTACCTACTGACCTCAAAGTATTAAACTACAATTTTGTATGTACACTAGAAAATCATGATTTTATTGAATGTGTTTTCAATAGTACATGTATACAATATGTTTCTAAACCTCCTTACCTTACATGTACTTATTTAAGATTAGATTTATGCACATTACTTTCTTGTTTTACTTGAATATGTCATCACAGATGTCTAAATCTGCCTTCATTTCTTTGTTGTTCAGTGACTTATCTTCATTTTCATTTAAACTGGTTTTTTTTTTACCTTTTAAGAAAATTCAGTTCATTCAAGGACTATTTTGAAAAAAGATACATGTAGCTTTAACTTTACAAATAATGAATATTTTTATGCCCTATTTGGAATGTTATGGGGCATTATGTTGAAACTGAAGAGGGCATCTTACTTATAGTTGGACAGACTTTTACGCAAATTCTAACAATTTAGTCCAACAATACATAAAATATGAATTTCTTTAACAATATTTAACAGACTAGAGATGTAGATGATGTTAAATTTGAGTCAGCAAGTGTCTTAGCACAGATATATGAACAACAAGTAAGTCTAGAAAAGTTGTATTTAAATATTTCATTTTGATTTAAGTAAGACATTTACTAATTTAGTCTATACATGTTCTGTATCTTTTCATTACAAAGATCCGCCTCAGTGGTCTCAAGGTTATGGGTTTGATCTTCAGGTGAGTTAAAACAAAGCCCTTGAAATGTGTATTTGTTACTTCAAAATAACCACACATCAATTAGGAGTAATATCAAAGACAGATTGGCTAGGAGTCGAAATAAGAGCAAAGACTGCTTTACTAGGACAGGTTATTGCTATTTAGGTGTATTTTCTTGGTTGTTTGATAAATTACATCATATTGGACAATGATTAAAATATAATTATAGGATTAGGTTCTTTTTATCTCATTCATAGTCACTATATATTTATTTTTTTCTATGATTTTGATATGTTTGTAGATGTAATATTTTACAATTTGTGATTCAGACCCAGTATGAATTGGCTAAGCCATTGTTACAGACTGCGCTAGATATGTCCCAACAGTCACCATATTGGCATTGTAGAATACTCTTCCAACTGTCTGTAAGTAACACATTCATTGTCACAGCAGTCACCATACTGGCATTGTAGAATACTCTTCTAACTGTCTGTAAGTAACACATTCATTGTGAAAATGTCTTCTTGTCTTGAGGGAGTGAGAGCAAATAAGGGAAGACATTTAGGTAGTGCTAAACATCTTATTCTCCTCATGATAAAAGAAACATTTGGATATGACTAAACATCATATTCTCCTCATAACAAAAAAGACATTTAAATATGACTAAACATCTAATTCTCCTCATAATAAAAAAAAAGACATTTAAATATGACTAAACATCTAATTCTCCTCATAACAAAAAAGACATTAAGATATCACTTAACAGTTAACATCTAATTCTCCTCATTACAAAAACGACATTTAGATATGACTAAACAGTGTAAACATCCATGAAGGTTGTAGAATTACCTATAGTTGATAACTTGTATATGTCATTTGGTCTAGAGCTGCTGGACAGTTTTTTTTCTTACTTTTATATCCAAACTATTTATAAATTGTGACAATTGCCATACTTACAATATTGACTTTACAACTAGGGCCTGTAGGGTCTGTCTGCATGTACAGAACATTTTAGCCAATCATAGAAATTTTAAATATTTTCATCTCTCCCCTTATTTTCGTTATGACACTTGTTTAAATTTTTAAATAGAACAACATATTTTAGTTCTGATCTGTGATGGGTCAAAGGAAGGTAAATCCTTGGACAATCTGATTTCTAGATACCTTTATATATACAAACATGCTATGAAACTATATGAATGTAATTATAATGGCATCAAATTTATCAAGCATGAGGTCTTTGAAATACATGAAGAGCAAGGGATATTTTAGCTTTAAGGAATGCCCTCAAATATTTATTCAATAAATTACTTTTAAAATAACTGTCAAGTTCAATAAAGAAAGATTATATGAGCATATTGTAATAAATATGATACGGCGCAGAAATATTTAATACTTTTTGGTAGGTTAATTTATCATTTTATGATTTTACATTCCAAAAAGTTTTTTATTATAATTTTCAGCAATTACATGCCATAGAAAGAGACTTCCCGTCAGCTGTACGACTATTGACTACAGGAATTGAAGTGGCAGGGAAGTCAAGATCAGAATATACAAAAACTATTATTCCTGCTCAGCAGAGGAATGGTAATATTTTACTGTGTGTCTGTTAAAAATTGAACATGGGTCAAATGACCAAAATAGAATTTAATTGAGTGGTCATGAGTTCAACATAATCATGTAATCATGGTAATTATATCCAATACAGTTTTTTAGTGAAAAAGATGTAATATCCAATGTGAAAGTAAGCATAATCTTTTAGCAACTAATCATTCATTCAGTCATCGCTGTTTACAAATCATATTGTGCAAAAGCTTCCAAAAAATATATCCGGCCTCGGTGGCCAAGTGGTCTAAGTAGTTACTACTGTAATCACTAGTCAGTCAACACTGAGGTTGTGAGTTCAAACCCCAATAGGGTTGGTGCACTCAACTCCAATCTTAATTGACTTGGATTGTCAGTTTTCCTATCGAAGTTGCTGTTTTTCTCTGGGCAATTCAGCTTCCTCCGCCAATAAAAGCTGACCGCCCACGAAATAGCCCTAAAGAGGTGCTTAAAAATGGTGTTAAAACACCAAAAATCAATCAATCCCCAAAATATGGCTTTGCAAAATATCAATTTAAGAATGATTAATATCTTGTTTTATTACAGCTACTGTTAATAGATAAGAAGACTGGTGATGTCCATGAAACACTAACAACAGTCAGTTCATTGATAGACACTTATAATGGACCCACAATACAGAAAGAATCTCTTAAAGTCTTCTTCCTTATATTACAAGTTTGTCATTATCTAATGGCCGGTCAGGTAAGATCTTCATTGATAGACACTTATAATGGACCCACAATACAGAAAGAATCTCTCAAAGTCTTCTTCCTTATATTACAAGTTTGTCATTATCTAATGGCTGGCCAGGTAAGATCTTCATTGATAGACACTTATAATGGACCCACAATACAGAAAGAATCTCTCAAAGTCTTCTTCCTTATATTACAAGTTTGTCATTATCTAATGGCCGGTCAGGTAAGATCTTCATTGATAGACACTTATAATGGACCCACAATACAGAAAGAATCTCTCAAAGTCTTCTTCCTTATATTACAAGTTTGTCATTATCTAATGGCTGGCCAGGTAAGATCTTCATTGATAGACACTTATAATGGACCAACAATACAGAAAGAATCTCTCAAAGTCTTCTTCCTTATATTACAAGTTTGTCATTATCTAATGGCTGGTCAGGTAAGATCTTCATTGATAGACACTTATAATGGACCAACAATACAGAAAGAATCTCTCAAAGTCTTCTTCCTTATATTACAAGTTTGTCATTATCTAATGGCTGGTCAGGTAAGATCTTCATTGATAGACACTTATAATGGACCCACAATACAGAAAGAATCTCTCAAAGTCTTCTTCCTTATATTACAAGTTTGTCATTATCTAATGGCTGGCCAGGTAAGATCTTCATTGATAGACACTTATAATGGACCAACAATACAGAAAGAATCTCTCAAAGTCTTCTTCCTTATATTACAAGTTTGTCATTATCTAATGGCTGGCCAGGTAAGATCTTCATTGATAGACACTTATAATGGACCAACAATACAGAAAGAATCTCTCAAAGTCTTCTTCCTTATATTACAAGTTTGTCATTATCTAATGGCTGGTCAGGTAAGATCTTCATTGATAGACACTTATAATGGACCCACAATACAGAAAGAATCTCTTAAAGTCTTCTTCCTTATATTACAAGTTTGTCATTATCTAATGGCTGGCCAGGTAAGATCTTCATTGATAGACACTTATAATGGACCCACAATACAGAAAGAATCTCTCAAAGTCTTCTTCCTTATATTACAAGTTTGTCATTATCTAATGGCTGGCCAGGTAAGATCTTCATTGATAGACACTTATAATGGACCCACAATACAGAAAGTATCTCTTAAAGTCTTCTTCCTTATATTACAAGTTTGTCATTATCTAATGGCCTGTCAGGTAAGATCTTCATTGATAGACACTTATAACGGACCCACATTACAGAAAGAATCTCTTAAAGTCTTCTTCCTTATATTACAAATTTGTCATTATCTAATGGCCGGTCAGGTAAGATAATAAAAACAGTTATGGAACTTATAGTACAAATGTGTATCCAAATTATATATGAAAATAAGAAGATGTGGTACGATTGCCAATGAGAAAACTCTCCACAAGAAACCAAATGACATGAAAATTAACAAATGTAGGTTTCAGGATAATAACTTATGTATAAGTATTTCGATTGCTCTGAAATTGTACCCCAATATTAAATACCACAAATAGAGATTGAGATTCAATTTAGGGGTTATGGGGCCAACAGGATGAAATGAATTAAGGGCCAAAAACAAGCATTTTTCTAGTTTCCAGACTATAACTTGTGTGTAAGTGTATGGATCTCTCTGACATTGTATGACAAGGTTCCATATCACAAAGGGAAGGCTGGGATTGAGTTTGAGGGTAATTGCTACAAGGGGGGTTTCAAAAATTTGGGGGGGTAAGAGATTCATATTTATAATTCAAATTTTTGAAAGTTTCAAGAAGAAATTTTCAATTGCACAGTAATGGGCAATAGATGATCACAATCCAAATTCAGGCAGTATCAAGCTTGAATATTGTGTGCAAAATTGCCCGTACTGTTCAGGATTCACCATCTGTGGTTGTATCAGCTGGACTCAGTGAGGCATTTTATTTGTTACATCTTAGGTACCTGTGCATGTAGTTAGTTCACAGAATTTAAGTGTAGTTAATTGTTAATTGATCAAACAAAATTTGTTAGCTTTGCAAGATATAGATCTGTTCAACAAGCTGTGCACACATTGTTTTGCTACATTTTCCATTCTTTGTTAATTTCATAGTCAATCTAAAAAAGCATGTAAATTATAATTCATCCCTGTACACAGTTCTATAGTTAAGCTGTCCGTTAAGCTTTACCTTAAACAAAAATTTTGTTGGCACATGTTTATATCAATTATATTAATTACAGTATTTAAATAATGAAAAAAATTGATACAAATTTAAATAATTTTAGGTTAAAAGTGTAAAACCAGCATTGAAGAATTTACAACAGATTATACAGACCATTACACAGTTACATTCAGATGAAGGTACAAATATTTCATTCTTTACAGCTATTTTCATAATGCTAGCAAGACATTTAGGTTTGTTTGGCTTGCTTGCTGTGTTTGTATCAATGTTTGCTCAAGCATTGTAATTAAGATTGACATCTGAAAACAGCATAAAAAGGCGGATTTAAAATTGTATACATCAAATTTACATACACACAGGTTTAACTCCGCCTACTTATATTGTTTGCAGATGTGTCTACTTTTTTACAGTTCATTATTTTGTATATCTTCAATAAAAAGAAATACTGTGTTCTCCCAAGCATTTTCGAATTGCACCTTGGGATTTGATAAAGCAGTGTTTCTCTAAATTTATCATAATTCAAATACATTCAATTATGAAATCTTTTCAAAATGCATCATAGTACAATGTGTGTTATAAGGCATTGTGGGAAATGCTTTGAATAGGCAAACAGACATATTTCTAAAAATATTGTTGAAAATGTCTGAGAAGTTCACTCTGCAAATGCATTTCAAAGTATAAATATATTTTGGGCTTTAAAGCTAATATATATAAGAAGATGTGGTATTAGTGCCAATGATAAAACGCTCCATCAAAGTCCCAATAACTCTATTTTTGGCTTTAAGATAACACCAATTAAGAAATGTGAGCTTTAAATTTTTCATCACAAACAAAGATGATACCATCTTTTATATGTATTTATTTGATATTGACTTGCAGGTCAATCTGTTTTTATTAGCTCACCTGGCCCGAAGGGCCAAGTGAGCTTTTCTCATCACTTGGCGTCCGTCGTCCGTCGTCCGTCGTCCGTCGTCCGTCGTCCGTCGTCGTCGTCGTCGTTAACTTTTACAAAAATCTTCTCCTCTGAAACTACTGGGCCAAATCAAACCAAACTTGGCCACAATCATCATTGGGGTATCTAGTTTAAAAAATGTGTGGCGTGACCCGGTCAACCAACCAAGATGGCCGCCACGGCTAAAAATAGAACATAGGGGTAAAATGCAGTTTTTGGCTTATAACTCAAAAACCAAAGCATTTAGAGCAAATCTGACATGGGGTAAAAATGTTTATCAGGTCAAGATCTATCTGCTGTAAAATTTTCAGATGAATCGGTCAATTGGTTGTTGGGTTGCTGCCCCTGAATTGGTAATTTTGAGGAAATTTTGCTGTTTTTGGTTATTATCTTGAATATTATTATAGATAGAGATAAACTGTAAACAGCAATAATGTTCAGCAAAGTAAGATCTACAAATAAGTCAACATGACCAAAATGGTCAGTTGACCCGTTTAGGAGTTATTGCCCTTTATAGTCAATTTTTAACCATTTTTCGTAAATTAAAGTAATCTTTTACAAAAATCTTCTCCTCTGAAACTACTGGGCCAAATTAATTCAAACTTGGCCACAATCATCTTTGGGGTATCTAGTTTAAAAAATGTGTGGCGTGACCTGGTCAACCAACCAAGATGGCCGCCACCGCTAAAAATAGAACATAGGGGTAAAATGCAGTTTTTGGCTTATAACTCAAAAACCAAAGCATTTTGAGGAAATCTGACGAGGTAAAAATGTTTATCAGGTCAAGATCTATCTTCCCTGAAATTTTCAGATGAATCGGTCAATTGGTTGTTGGGTTGCTGCCCCTGAATTGGTAATTTTGAGGAAATTTTGCTGTTTTTGGTTATTATCTTGAATATTATTATAGATAGAGATAAACTGTAAACAGCAATAATGTTCAGCAAAGTAAGATCTACAAATAAGTCAACATGACCAAAATGGTCAGTTGACCCGTTTAGGAGTTATTGCCCTTTATAGTCAATTTTTAACCATTTTTCGTAAATTAAAGTAATCTTTTACAAAAAGCTTCTCCTCTGAAACTACTGGGCCAAATTAATTCAAACTTGGCCACAATCATCTTTGGGGTATCTTGTTTAAAAAATGTGTGGCGTGACCTGGTCAACCAACCAAGATGGCCGCCACCGCTAAAAATAGAACATAGGGGTAAAATGCAGTTTTTGACTTATAACTCAAAAATCAAAGCATTTTGAGGAAATCTGACATGGGGATATAAATGTTTATCAGGTCAAGATCCATCTGCCCTGAAATTTTCAGATGAATCGGTCAATCGGTTGTTGGGTTGCTGCCCCTGAATTGGTAATTTTGGGGAAATTTTGCTGTTTTTTGTTATTATCTTGAATATTATTATAGATAGAGATAAATTGTAAACAGCAATAATGTTCAGCAAAGTAAGATCTACAAATAAGTCAACATCACCAAAATGGTCACTTGACCCCTTTAGGAGTTATTGCCCTTTATAGTCAATTTTTAACCATTTTTCATAAATCTAAGTAATCTTTTACAAAATCTCCACTGAAACTACTAGGCCACAATCATCTTTGGGGTATCTAGTTTGAAAAATGTGTCCGATGACCTGGCCATTCAACCAAGATGGCCGCCACGGCTAAAAATAGAACATAGGGGTAAAATGCAGTTTCTGGCTTATAACTATGAAACCAAAGCATCTAGAGCAAATCTGACAAGAAGTTAAATTGTTAATCAAGTCAATATCTATCTGCCCTGAATTTTTCAGATGAATTGGACAACTGGTTGTTGGGTTGCTGCCCTCCAATTGGTAATTTTTAAAGAAATTTTGCCGTTTTTGGTTATCTTGAATACTATTATAGATAGCGATAAACTGTAAACAGCAATAATGTTCAGCAAAGTAAGATCTACAAATAAGTCAACATGACCTAAATGGTCAATTGACCCCTTAAGGAGTTATTGCCCTTTATAGTCAATTTTTAACAATTTTCATTAATTTGGTAAATTTATGTAAATTTTTACCAAATATAGTTCTCTGTTACTAATAAGCAAAGTTCATTATAGATATAATTGTAAGAAGCAAAATCATTCAGTAAAGTAAGAACTTCAAACACATCACCATCACCAAAATACAATTTTGTCATGAATCCATTTGTGTCCTTTGTTTAATATGCACATAGACCAAGGTGAGCGACACAGGCTCTTTAGAGCCTCTAGTTTTAGAAAAAAACAATTTGCTATCTAGAAATTTCTTCTTGACTAAAGCATCAATTTTAAACAATCAATATCATTCCATTATTATTAATGCAACCTATATTTCAATACAGAACCTGACTCCACCAATCCAGTAGACTTATTCCAATGGTTACCCATAGAACATATGTGTGTATTGGTATATTTGGTGAGTACTTATACATGTTGGATGTAAGATGTTTTTAGCCTTAATCTACCAATTCCATACATTGGTACAAATTAAAAATCAAAGAGAGGAGAAATGATGTATAGCAGAAAAGTGCAATGAAATAGATATTATTTTTATTATGTATTATTGGTAAAACAACACTTACTGTGAAATATTTTAGGTCAGAAATAGATCTAACCACTCCTACACATTTGTATACTACAGAAATACTTGTTATCTTAAATGAATGCCAGAAATGTACCTCTACATTACCATGATTACTGTATATATCTGTAGTTACATATATCATTTTATATCTCTGATATTCATAATTTGACTGCTCTACATGTCAGCCTATTAATCTGATGGTAAGCTGTAGTGGAAGTCTTCTTATTGAAATGCTAGTTATTCTTAACAGCAACAGAGATATCATACTGTTAAAGAGTTGTTTTCCTTGAAACCAATTACAAAATTTAGGGTTATTTGGTGATTTTGTACATGACAAAGTTCAATGGTTTAGATTAAAAAATATACAGGTGAAAGTAATGCATTCTATGTGTGTATTTATATGTATACGATTATTGTGTTTACAGGTAACAGTAATGCATTCTATGTGTGTATTTATATGTATACGATTATTGTGTTTACAGGTAACAGTAATGCATTCTATGTGTGTATTTATATGTATATGATTATTGTGTTTACAGGTAACAGTAATGCATTCTATGTGTGTATTTATATGTATATGATTATTGTGTTTACAGGTAACAGTAATGCATTCTATGTGTGTATTTATATGTATATGATTATTGTGTTTACAGGTAACAGTAATGCATTCTATGTGTGTATTTATATGTATATGATTATTGTGTTTACAGGTAACAGTAATGCATTCTATGTGTGTATTTATATGTATATGATTATTGTGTTTACAGGTAACAGTAAGGCATTCTATGTGTGTATTTATATGTATATGATTATTGTGTTTACAGGTAACAGTAATGCATTCTATGTGTGTATTTATATGTATATGATTATTGTGTTTACAGGTAACAGTAATGCATTCTATGTGTGTATTTATATGTATATGATTATTTTGTTTACAGGTAACAGTAATGCATTCTATGTGTGTATTTATATGTATATGATTATTGTGTTTACAGGTAACAGTAAGGCATTCTATGTGTGTATTTATATGTATATGATTATTGTGTTTACAGGTAACAGTAATGCATTCTATGCAGGCTGGTTACATGGATAAGGTACAGAAATACACAGATAAAGCACTCATGCAGATAGAAAAACTCAAAAGTAAGTTGATATAGATTGGATTACATAGAAAAAAAGATCCAGTGGATTACGTGGGGAAAAAATCCAGTTATTTATTCTATGTATAACAATATCAGTTTATATCTTACTCTGTGACTAGAAAATGACTATCAAAATAGAAATGATATTATAAATTCATTTTGGGGAAAATTTGACAGATAAAGGTTCATATTTAAAATTTTGATTGCATTGTTGGTATTCAGTATCTCTATAATTATTGTCTTGCTCTCCTTTGCACATAATATTGATAAAGATGTGAATACTGTTATCTGTGAAAATTGTGAATGTTGAGTTTTCCCATACATTATTTAATTGAAAATCTTTTATTTATAGGAAAATACAACATGATTTGTGGAGAGGGCTTACATAGGCTATGTCTGTTGTCCAATCTAATTCAATTTATTTGAATAAAATACTGTTTAAACTAAACTATACAAGATAACCTTAATATAACCAATTTTTAATATTTATATTACTTTATAGTGTTGGATGCTCACCCTATTCTCTCTTCCTTTCAACTTATGTTATTAGAACATATAATAATGTGTCGACTGATCATGGGTAACAAGACAGTCGCCATACAAGAGGTAAGAAAATATAAGAATAAAAGAAAAAATATGAGACTGACACATATTGACCTATTAAATGAAAAAAAAAGTCAAGTAACTATAGAGCCTGTTTATACTAGTGTTACATTTCAAGTTGTCAATACATAATTGCTTGATTGCTGTTTCTTAATGTCAAGTGGCAAATAGTTCATGCATTCAATGTCAAGACAACCCTAAACTGTAAAACAGGTAATTTCATGCCTTGTTATTTTTACCGTTTCAACCTTAGAAGTGCAGTTAAACTTCGTCTATCACAAAAATATGGAAAATTAACCAAAACACTGCATTGATTTTTTTATGCCCCATTTATTGGCATTAAGCTTTCTGGTCTGTGCGTCTTTTCATCTGTTTGTTCGTCTGTTAGTTCTTTCATCTGTTCATCTGTCCGTTCATTCTTAGTATACATATTCCTTCTGATATTATCCTTTTAATCTAATGCCAAATTAGAGTTTTTACCCAATTTTCCAGGTCCACTGAAACCATAGAAAAGTGATAAGGCCACACCAATTTGATCCCTTGTTCGACGGACCCGCCCGCACCTATTTTTTTCAAAACAGAATTTTTTTATTTTTTTTATATTCCCGCTTCCCGCATTCGGAATTGTAGTCATGTCCATTTCCCGCACCGTTTCTTTTTTAAATATTATAAAAAGATATCAAAATTTGTTAAAGGATCTTAAAGGAAGTCACAGTCTAACCTGTATATAACGATTTTAAACATAAAAGCACCCCACCACACTGTGTAAATATCTGTGAGTATATTTGTTTCAGCATGAAACCTGGAGTGCTCCGATAAAAAGTTATAACAGCGGGTATTTCCGTGAAGAACAAAAAATTCGTTTCTTTCCCCCTTACTTATATTCCCTATCAACAAATGTTCGGTGTTGTTAGAATAAAGTACAAAGAACTTCTGAAGGATGTGCCTTCAACTGCAATTATATTGTATGCTGGCGAAACAAAACTATCCATAGCCGCTGCATGTTTATGCACCTGTCCTGATTGATTCAGGAGCATGTCGTTCAGCAGTTATCGTTTGTTGATGTTGTTCATTGGTATTTTCCCGTTTGGATATATAAATTAGATCGTTGGTTTTCCTGTTCGAATTGTGTACGCTAATAATTTTGTGGTCCTTTATAGCTTGTTGTTTGGTCTGTATCAAAGCCCTGTGTAAAAGGCCGTACTTTGACCTGTGTTTGCTTTTATCCGGTTGAGAACAACCCTCCCTCAGACAAGGGGTCATTTTACTGATGTAGAAAAGAAAATAGAAATACCAAGGATTTGTATAGTTCTTTGATACAAAACCTTTGAACACTTAGAATTTTGTACTCAAAAAGAGGAGAGTTACATCATATTTTAAACAAATTTTTCTAAAAGAGGGGTCCACTTATTTTGAATAATATTAAACTGTTAAAGTAAATATGTTAACATGGTTAAAGTCCAGGAATATTACTAAATTCTTGGACATGTTTTGACCATTTAATACCAGATAGATATATAGTTCTATGAGAAAATATGAGCCCATTTGTACAAACAAATATATTATTGATCCCTCATACAACATGTAAAAGGAATATTTATAACATTAAGGGGTTGCCCCCAAACTGATTATGATTTGGATGGAGAATTGTTTTATTGTCAGTCACACATACATAGACCAGATTTAATTATTTCTTGGTGAACAGGGAAAAAATACTTCAGAAATTTCAAAGTACAAGTGATAAATCAAGTTTTAATATTGTCAAAACCTATTATTTTACATGTATGTTTACAAAAAAAAATTATAATCGCTCGCCTTTACTTTTCAAGCTTCGCCTCAAAAATTTGCAAATTAAATATTTTTTTATTAAAATTTTCAAATCGCTCGCTCGCCCCAAATTTTGGAGTCCAAAAATCCGTAGAACAAGAAATTAAATTGGTGTGGCCTAATGCAGATGGGGCAGGGACATATTCTTGTTTCTTTTTAAATTATGCCTCTTAATCTTGAGATAAGAATAAGAAGTGGTTTGATAGCCAGAGACAAAATGACACAGAAATTAACAACTATAGGTCACAGTACGGCATTCAACAATTAGTACATTTTTAGACAAATAAAAAGTTTCTCATTTGCTTACTTAATCATCTTTTCTTTAATATTTACATTACTTAATGCATGTATATATGTATGTTCAAGGATGACATACAAATCAATGATTCAGAAATAATGTATGCATTTATTAAGGCCATTTTTGAAAAAGACAAAAATGTGATATTAATTATTGCAATTTCAGTAAAACCTGCATACAGATAGATATAGCAGATAGATGCAGTGATACTCACTGAGTCGCATAACTTACATTAATAAAAACTTCACAATAATTTCTGAATTTACAGTATTGTGTTAAAAGTTTCAGAGTATGTTTTTATATTTGATATCTTTTTTATTATTTATTGCAGATATTTCAAGTTTGTCATGTCTGTCAGCAACAACCAAGATTATTCACCACTCACGGTGCACAGATTCATTCATTACTGGTAAATATTAAATAATGTAATCTTGTGTGAACTCATATGTAAATCTGAACATAACTTACAGTTCAGACAAGTAAATAGAATTAGAAATAAATGAAATCTGAAGGGAAAGTTACCAGTGTTTAATTTTTTTCAATGTATTAGCAAATTTATAACATAAGGAGTATATGTCAATCTGAATGTTAAAAAAAGGAGGAGGATAATACATGTATTAGAGAACTGGCTTTATAGTGTTTAATGTAACTTCAATTTGAATTTCATTACTATGATCTTTCTTATGATATATGCATGGCAATTGTCAGGCAGCAAACTAAACAACAAAGACAACTGTATACATGCTGGATAGAACAAAATGGCAACATATAATCTCTACAAAAAAAATTTATGATATCTTTTTGTTAGTTTGTTCAAAATAATGTATAAACTTACCTATTGTGATAAACAGAAAGTTTCTTATCCCAACAAAGAATATTAGTTCAGAGAGACAAAACCTTCTTTACTTCTAAATTTCTAAAGAACTTGAACAGTTTGTAGTAGATTAATAATGCCAATGATGATGATTACTTTATTACTATGTAGCCATTTGTTAGTTCTGTAACAAAAGTTTTTCCCCTTCATAGTTTTAGTTCAGTTGTACCACATCCAAAATTCTCTTTGTGTTCATGAATTAGAAAACAAAATAAGTGATAAATTAAAATCTATTTTAAGTTTGGATGTATTGACAATTATTATTAACACATTATTTGTGTTTTTCAGGGTTTATATGCAATGTCAATGAATTGTATGGAAGCCGCAGAATCACAGTTTCACACAGCTATAAAGGTCAGTGAAGGTCATATGAATGACTTATATCATGCATTGTTGATCAAGTCCCCCTATAAAATAATCTCTAAATAGATAAAAGTCAATCTATAGCCCTATAGAATAGTCTCTAAATTAACAATAGTCAATGAGATTTAATTTGAATAAAGAGTCTCAATTGAAAGACAGCTTTTTCAGGCTCATTAATTGAATTGTATATATTGACCTCACTTAAAAAATTATTACCAAAGATAGGAAATATTAAAAAAAAAAGTTGTAAACAATATTAAAATTAAAATTGGTATGAACCATTTCTTTTTCAATATTAATAGAATGGTCATTAAATAGTACCTCTTTAACAAACAGCTTCTATGTTAACTGAGATCAACACATCATAACAACAAATTACAGAAAAGATAATAAAATCAGAATATGTTTACAAATTACAATGTGTTATGAAATTAATACTGTATACCAACTTATTTTGGCGGATACTTTATTTCACATTTAGCCGTTGCTAGCCCATTTCACAGCCATATAATTTCACAATTCTCATATTTACTAGATATAGTTAAGTAAGGAAAATCCAAGTTTTACATATTCGTAATATAATTCTACTCATGAAAATTAGTTGGTTTACAGTAGTACAGGTGTTTTTTTTCTATTTAAGAATTTACCCAGTGAAGTGTTGTATTTCATTTTGTATATATTTAACTAAATAAATTGAGGATATTGTTTTTGTAATTTTAGTTATCAAGAGGTACAGAACTGGCAGCATTCATCAATTTAAATTTAGCAATAATATACATGAGGTCAAACAGACAAGATGAACTACTTCAAATTTTAGAAAAAGTTGACCCAGAAAAACTTCAGGCACAGTAAGTTTAAAAAAATATTAATTCTATTAAATCCACACTTATTTTTCTCTCTCAATTTATACATCCTTTTTTTTCTTCAATTAACTACATTGAGTCACAAGTAGACAATTGTATTTTTATAATAGTTTAAAGCACTATGTGGCAATACAAATGGATGAATGAATTCCAATCTTGTTTTAGGGATAAAGATTGCATTCATGCAATTAAAACCCTTATTGGACTGGCTTGCTAGTTATCAATTTTCCAGACTTTATCGCTTATATTAAGATAAAAAAAAAAACCAGTGCATTGAGCACAAAATCTATATATTCCATCCAGGAACATTACAAGAAATTTATCAGTGAATTATATACCGAGAAGTTATAAAATGATGTGTGTGTATAACCATACTTGTGAAGAAAATTACATAGCATGGTAATTGAATCTTGTATCTGTTTCAGAAATATAAGTTATGTCATTGCTAAAGTAAAAATTTAAATTGTACTTATTTCCCTTTGTCCACAAGTTGTGGTTGAACCCAACTACAGTTATTATTCTCCAATTTATTAGTGCCTTCCAAAGCTTTAAAAACACAATTTCTAGTTGCATTTTTTGTTGTTTCATACAAATTGAATGCAATCTTTACCCTTCAGTGTGCAGAAGCACTTTGTTTAATCACAATTTTTGTTTTTGAAATGTCTGAGAAAAACCACATTCTCTGAACATACTGATAAGAAGCCTTAAGGGGGTTCGCGGGTCTAAATCATTTATATAGGATTTCTCTATATTTTTCTATAAATTAACTTTATCTTATAGTTAGTAGAAAAATAAAATAAAAAAGTGGGGTCACCGTTCATTTGCGCTCACAATCTGCCTTCGAAAGAAGCATACATTTTTGTAAAGGTGTTTTTTTTTCTGTTGAAGTAATATGAGAAATAAAGGTAATATCGAAATAAAAAAAAGAAATTTATTACAGATATCGCTAAAATTTTACAATAATTTAGTTTAAGTATAGCTTATATGGAAATTATATTAAAAAAGATAGGTCACCGATGAGTTGAAAAAGATATTTCCATTTTAGAGCCAAAAAATGGCATTTTTCCATCAAAGGGAGATAATTTGGAACTTTTTCAATGATGTATACATTTTGAAAGTCATCTGGGGCCAACTCGAATTGATTGTTTTGGATGATTTTTGTACCATATGATAAAGTAACAACTACAAAAGGAAATAAATAAAATTTGTAATGAAAAACAAATGTTTGATTTTTTTCTGAAATTTTTATACCCTCGAGCCTCCTTAATAAAGAGTTATTTTCTACAAAACACAAGGCAAGTATTAGAAGAAAATTCATATTATATTTGTTGTTGTTATTGGTTTTGGTGGTTTACTTATGTAGTTATTGCGCCTTACATTCATATTATGTTTGTTATGTTATACTTTTCAGATCACATGGTTTGAAAGCTTCAGCAAATTATGTGAGAGGATTACAGTCATTTTTTCAAGCAAGATATAATGAAGCAAAGTAAGTTGACTTATACTTTGGGTAGTGTCTACTAGCACAAAAGTTATGGGTATGCATCAATGTGATAGCAACCCAACAATAAAAAAAACCCAAAAAGATATCTATAGAGCGCCATGCAATCTTAAACCATTTACAATATATGTTAATCACTAGATCAATCCCAATAACAGTCTTTGTTCTTCCTGTGGATGGTTACTTTTATGCATTTATGGTGCAGACTTTTTTTAAGTAGCCTCGTGTTATTTATATGACCTAACATATCTATTACTAGGTAAGGTCTCCATGTACTGTAAATTTAAAAATTATTAGGTCAATAACAGTATGTAATAAATTTATATGACCTAAAATATCTATTACTAGGTAAGGTCTCCATGTACTGTAAATTCTATTATTGCAATTTTGTCATGTTAGACTAGACTGATTTTAATATTTGCAAATAACCTGTATTATTCATTTCAAAAATTCAAAATGTGAGTTTAAATTATTGCGATTATAACCCTTTTATATTTTTCTCAATAATGAAAACATTGCAATAATTTCTGAATTTACACTTACAAACTTAAAGTCAGATGAAACTTCACATTAAAAAAATAATGCACATGTTTTTTTTTATAACTAAATGGCTAGTTTTTATTATAAAACTTATGTACATATACCTTTTTCTCCAGAAAATTCTATTTAGAAGAAATTTACTTTTTTTTTTATTGTTGCTTCCAGTAAACAATTGGCCAATTTGTTATCCGTGTGCAGTGAACTCAGTGTGCCATTTCTCGTAAAAACCTGGTGATCACAATACGCATGGATCTGTCATTTAAATAAACCATTATCTAAAACTTCCACATCATAACAGACAGAGGAAAAAAAAATATTGATGATTATACGATATGGATGCTTAAAAAATGATAAAATCTTGCATAGAAGACTAAGTTTATGATACATACATGTACATGCATTGGTTCAAGAATTGGAGAGACATTATGTTTCACAAGTCACTCTTTTCATATGACTTTACGTCTGTTGAACTTTTCATTTTGTTTTTAGTCCATCACACTTTTGGTTTCTGTCTATAATCAAAGTGTTCCTTCAAAAATTTATTACATACTGTTACTGACCATTATAAGTACATTCTGGTTTCCTTTTGTTTTAGTTGCTTGGGTAATCAGCATTTAAGGGTTATAGCCATTTCTTATGTAAAAATATGTGATTATGTGTGGATTAAAGAAGATTTAATGTAAATGTCAGTGAGACAGCAACCTAATGCCACAAACTATCAAAAGATAGATGTGTAAAGTAAACATGTGAAGCATACATGATTGTATGAATAGAAACCCTGGCTGTTTTTTTGTTTTTTTTTTAAATTTATATTTTTATTTTTCAGACATTATCTAAGAGAAACATTAAAGATGGCTAATGCAGAGGAGATAAACAGGATGACATCTTGTTCTTTGGTTTTACTGGGCCATATCTTCTTATCTATGGGTAACAATACTGTAAGTTTATTTACACAAGAAGTATGTATGTTGATAAATGCTTGATATAGATAAATCTTTTCATTGACATGTAACAGCTTTGAATGCATTATTTAGGTAGCACAATATGTATAATAAAACAATATTTTCTGTAGAATTTATATTCAAAATCCTTTAATTTAACAAAACTGATAAACTAAATTATATTTTGTCAAAACTATCTAGTTGCAAACCAATTGCAGATATGAAATGTTATGATTATGTTATACTTAACCCTTTCCTCAATGGACATGATGGAATTTTATTTTTTGCATACTTGATTTGCATAGGATATTTCAATAAAATACTGAAAATATGTTTTAAAGTATTAATTCATTGCGAAAAACAAATATTTTATCAAATAAATTTAAGCTAGATATTCTTATGAATATCCTTTTCATATTGAATACAAGTTTTTTTAAGTCGGATGCAGACATTTCAAGTCTAAAAGTATTTTAACCATAAGACTACACAGCTGTCAAAAGGCATCATTATGGAGTAAAGGGGGTGGTGTCAAAAGGTGTCATTATGGTGATAATAAGAATATCCCCAAAATAAATGTCTAAGAAAGGCTGTAAATTCAGAAATTATTGTGCTGTTTTGATATTGCGAAAAATGTGACAGTGTCATAATTGCAATAATTTTAACTCACACTTTGAAATTTTTAACAGGTATCAAACAGGAATGTTCTCAATATCACAACAATTAAAATTGCATTTTAGTAAAAAATGACAAAATTGCAATAATAAATGCACACATTAATTTCTGAATTTACAGTAGTCCATTTAGGGCTAAAAGCAAAATAAAGTATATATATGAAAATAAGTTGGTTCACAGTATACTGTTATATAGATATAGTACATGTTTCCTGTAATATTGTAAGAAAAGTATACTGGTTTATAGATATAGTACATGTTTCCTGTAATATTGTAAGAATAGTATACTGTAGCCCTTTTCACAAAAAATCTTAAGATATATTTTACTCTTAAGAGTAATCTTAAGATTTTTAGGTTTTTCACAAAAAATCTTAAGTAAATCTTAAGAGTAAAAACTATCGTAACTTTAAGAGTGCTATTACCCACTCTTAAGTATATATTTTACACTTAAGAGAAATCTTTTAAAGAGAAATATAAGAATATAAGAATTTAAAATGGCTGCTATATATTTCTTTTTAATTTTATAAACAGATCGAAGAGCTTTAAGAAGAGATCACGTTTTTCGGGACCGGACCGACGACCTTGATTTGTTAAGTAATGGCCATTCAATTGCACGGTATCGTTTCCCAAAGCAGTCTATTTGGATGATTTAGAGATGTCATTAAAAGAACTCCCAACAAATCAAATGCAATCCCTTCCCATATTCAAGATGTATAACAAGACTAACAACACAAATCAAACGTATCTTCCGTCTTGTAGTTAAATGTGCAAATTTGGTGTTCTCTACCACGTCCGCTATGGAGTGAAACATTGCAAATTATGTTACGCCAATCCCGAACACTTACACTGTACACACAAGCAAGACTAAAGGTTGTACATATATTAAGAACGTTTAAGATCAATAAACCTATTTTCCAAAGCCTTAAATTTGTCAGTCTGATTATTGTACACACAGTTTCAGAAATGGTCACATTTGGGATGAGATATGAGGGTACTCGGAAAAAGGGGGAATTGTCCGATGACCTGTTTTTCAAACTACCTTTATTCAATCCATTTCAACTGCACATCTGCGTACAAATGATTTCATATTCGGGTTTTATTAATTAGAACAACAACAGTGCATGCTTATCCGATTTAGAAATGTAGTAGTTGCTTTCAAAGCCGGACATATAATTTATTATTACAAATTTAATTCAATGTTACTGTTTCAGTCATGTTTAAAAAGGTAATACATTGCTTCTTAAATGTTTGTTTACACAGTCTTCCAACTAAGCCCTTCAGAGTGAAAATTTCATATCTTCTCTCAATTATAAAATGGTTAAGTAGAGATATAAATATGTCATCCACTACTGATTAGGGGACAGATGATATTACATAAAACAGATGTTTAAAACAAAAACTGAGTGTGTAAATTTTTGATAAACCCTCAAGTAAAGAAATTACAAAGTAAAAAGTAAATATTCTGATTAAGTTTTACATCTACACATTACCTCATCAGATATTAAAAAGAAGAAGTACGAGTTTTGAATAATGTATCATTTTTCATAGTTGTATATGTTATATTTAAGCTTTGAATCTTTAATATGGTAAATTGCAGTAAATTTAAACAGCTTAATTAAGTTCATTACATATACATTAATTTGTTGTTACTAAAATACTATGAGAGCTCAGCCACACCCTCTTCTTTCCATGTATTGATAGATTGTCAAAAGATGTTAAGAAGAAAAAAAAAGAATATAAGAAGAACAATTAGGTCTTTTCTCATCTAGGGGATATATTTATAGATCGCATTGATACTAAATGATACCTCAATATTTTTATGGTAGGGGTGTGCCATTCTGGCCTAAAAAATGTATCAATTTTAATATACATGTAACATAACGTTCAGCACCTATAGTCAGGAGCAGATCCAGAACTTTTTGTAAAATGGGGGGGGGGGGGGGGGGGGGCTCTGACTGACCTAATAGGGGGCCACTCTAGTCATCAGTGATTCCCTAAATAATGAACCAAATTTTTCCCATGAAAAAAGGGGGGGGGGACATTTGGAACTTATTCTGAAGGTGAACATATTAATTCATATATAAGTTTAATTTAGTATATTATAATTTTAAGATTCTGAATAGCATATTCTTATATGAAATGAAGATCATACATACCCCAAATCAATATATAGTATGTTATAAAAAGGAGGGTAATTTTTATATAAAACCTCTCAAAAAAGGGGGAGGCAGTGTCATGTATTTTTACTTTTAATCCATTTACTAGTATGCAACAATTACCACTTGTGGATCAGGATAAAATAACATGTGCTTCCTGTCATCTAACAAATTTTAATTGGAGTGACAGTTTAATTTGAAATTATGGTGTTTTTCTAAGTGGTGCAGATGATAAGCCCAACATCATTTTGATGTGATTTCTCGGGCTTAGTTGTAAGACTGTACAATTAAAAGACATGATGGGTTTCATGAAAACACTTGGTATTCTGCATATCTGACATTAATTTCCATATACAACTTATACAAGGTACATTATATATGTACGTCCTATGTCCTTGCTTAGAGCTGAAGAATAACTTCTCAAAAATAGGGTCAGACATATTGATAACGAGTGAAAATCACAATAATAATCGACGACATTAAAAATAAAAAACAGATAGAAAACCTATAACCATTAACTAATAAATCTGGGAATGTTGTCATCTAAAATTTAACAAAGCTTCCACTGACTAAAGTGTCTTCTTTTCAATAAATATTATTATAGAACGATATATATATAATACTATTCATAATAGGAACAGATTAAAAAAAAAAGGCAAAAGATACAAACAGGTCAATTAAGCTCAAAGGTCGAAAACAAAACAATAATACTATGACGAGTAATAAAAAAAACCACACAGGTCTCCACTTACCCTAACATAAAAAAAACTTAAAAACTAATCAGCAACACCCCTCTCTCCTCCCCCCCAAAAAAAACAAACTAGGGTGATCTCAGGTGCTTGTTTTTAAGCAATGATGGCTTTCATTATACTGCATGCATTGAAGACCTATTGGTGACCTTCTGCTGTTGTCCGTTCTATGGTCGAGTTGTTGTCTCTTTCACACATTCCCTTTTTCCATTCTCAATTTATTTTTTTAGTATGTATAGTTGTTTTATCAAAATTCACGCTAAATCAACACAATGTTTTTTGAAAATATATGGATTTTGTCCAGTGTCCCATCGTGATACTTGATTATTAACGGCGCAGATATATATATATATATATGATTCATCCGTTTAAAGCAACGTTTCCATTCACTTTAGCTCTCGCAATTCCCAGTGCTGAGTACACGTACACTACTTGCAATATCCCGTGTAAAAATTGTTAATCACATACAGTCATACAGATGTTCAATCCGTCCAAGCATATATATCCCAAGTTGACAAAATCTTTGAAAAATCTTGCAAGTTGCAGTGCGTAATTTCTGCGACAGTTATGTTCTGAATAGGCAGTGGAGTTTTGATATTTTGCCGGTCTTAATTAAGATTTTAATAGAAGTATAGAAGTATAGACATTAAGAATAAAAAAAAATTAGAAACATACAGGGAATCTCTATACCAAAATGTCTTCTTTAAAAAATTATCTAAATTGATATTCTTTACTTTTAGAATAAGTAGTCTCTAAAAATGTGTATTTTTTAAATATCTAAAAATCTTTAGCATAAACATTAAAATTGATACTACATGTAGTACTTTTTTCTTTGATAGGAAGACTATTATAGTAACACCCAACAACTTCAAACTGCTTGACGAGCGTTACAAAACCAGTGCCTTGCTTTTTTGTGATTTTCTTTTGAGTCTAGCACCAGAAAGGTGCTGCCGCTGCAGACATGAACTATACATAACACTTGTTTCTTTTGCGTCTGCATCACTTTTGCAGACTGAAACTCATAATTCACTTGCCCTAAAAGTATATAAAGCAACAGAAAAAAATAACTCTAAATCCTATTGATATTAAAATGTATTTAAAACCATTCAAGAGAGAATCAATGATATAGCCGTCCAGAAGCAAGAGACTGGCACTAATCAAACTAAACAAATTAAACTTTTTTAATATACTATATAAACCTAATAGAAGACCCTCGTATGTTGATCAATGCAAATCCAAAAGTGATAGATCGACATTATGTAGATTAAGGTTAAGTGCTCATACTTTATCTATTGAAAGAGGGCGATATATAAAAATACCAAAGCAGAGTAGGGTATGTCTTTGCTGCAACAATGGAGACATTGAAGATGAACTACACTTTCTTTTAAAATGTTCATCCTATAACTATATGAGAGATAACCTCATCAAAAAATTAAATAATAATCTATTGAACAACAATTTACCTTCTTTATAATATACTTGAGTTCTGTAATAATGTATATATACTTCTCTTTTTTTTTATATTTTTCTCGCATAGTTATCCGCTGTCACTTCTTCATTGTATATGTTCCGGACCATATGAGTATTTGGAACATACGCGTATGGTCAGACCATATGAGTATTATACTCGTTTGGTTATTAACGGGCCGGACCATATGAGTATTTCGACCATAGGTATTTTTTTTTCAAATATGCAATAAAAACGTTCAATAATACAATAAACTGACCCGTCATTTTTTTAAAGATACAGACTGTATCTTAAAAAAAATGACGGGTACGTATAAAAAATGTATTAATTTTACAATTCACAGGCTACAGAAACATTAAATATAGATGTTGATCTTAGTATTCATCGCTAATTGTATTCTTGCATGTATGCTTAAAATGACATTTACTTCCACACGGTACCATAGCTTTCTTGCATTTGCACGTCTTGTTTGTTCACGAACATTTTCCAATACACCTTTTACTGTTTTACTTGCGAGTGACAATCTAACACATTTATAATATTGTTTTCCGATTTACTCACTCATTACATATATAATCGTGCACTGGAATTTGCCGGTGGTGTACTACATATTGATGCAGCGTGTAATACATATTATACGTATTGTTTTCTTTTTCGTAGGTTTTGACAACACTGTGTGAGAAAATTGGCAAAGGGGCGACTATAAGTGATAATCGGAAGTCGTCATTGCGCATGTGAAACGAAAGTAAAACAAGGTTGCTATGCAATTGTTTATCTTACGATTAGTCGTAAGTTTTTACTTAAGATAAAAACTTAAGAATACTCTTAAGATAAAAAATAATCTTACGACCGTCTTCGTGAAAATGACTTAAGATTTCTCTTACGATACTCGTAAGATTAAATCTTAAGATTTATCTTAAGATTTTTTGTGAAAAGGGCTACTGGTTTATAGATATAGTACATGTTTGTCTGTTTTAGGAATCATTAAACATGGTAACACCAGCTATGAAGTTAGCAGGAAAGATACCTGATGTTCATGTCCAGTTATGGGCTTCATCTTTACTCAAAGGTAGGAACAATACAAATTAAAAAAGAAGATGTGGTATGATTGCTAATGAGACAAATCTCCACAAGAGACTAAATAACACAGAAATTGAGAACTATCGGTCACTGTAAGGCCTTGAACAATGAGCAAACCTATACTGCATAGTCAGCTATAAAAGGCCCTGCAATGACAAATGTCAAAAAAATTATCAAAAAAGAAAATTAAATGCCTGATTTTAATATGTATAATAACTTTCTTACCTTGGATGTCCCTTTGGAATAAATGAACTACTGTTATCACAAATTTCATTTTTGCCTTCTTTTTTATCCAAATTTGGAAGGAATAAAGTATGGGATGTTGGATTAGTTTTAATCAGAGAGAAAAGATGGCCACCACTGTTAATATGATTATGATTGACTATTTTTTTTTTTAAATCATCTTATGTAAGATGACGTTTTGAAAATTTAGATATTTGAAAACAAAAAGAATGAAGAAAGGACAAAATGCAATATTGATTAGGGGATTTCATAAAAAATCATTTATACATATCAGATTTCAGAATGACAGTTCTTATAATTGCAATGCTAACCAAGACAAATTATTTGTATTCTAAGTAAAGATAATTTTCTTTGGAAGTTGACAAATATTTTGAAGGGTTAGATTGCATGTTCTACCAATCTGTAACTAAGAAAGCCACCATTTTGAATTCTTAATTTTTTTGGTATGTAATTTCTCAATAAAAAAAGAAAAAGAAAAAACCAACAGTAGTGAGGCACTTAAATATTACTATGTTTTTTTGTGTGTACAGATTTATATAGGTTAAGTGGTGACAAGGCCCAGGAAGAAGAAGGATGCAGGTTACATACAAGTTACTCACAATCATTACTCAAAGATCATTTCCAGTCATCACAGTTGTCTGAACATGGACTTATTCATGTTAGTATTCTAGCAATTCTGTGTTATCTCATTTTATAGAGATGGCCATGATAAAACCATTATTTTATTCTATTGATTGTTTTCAAATTTCTCAATTGTGTTTCATCAAAAACTCAAACTCATAGATAAACTAACTGAAAAATGCTTCACTTTGTCAAGTTGTCAGACTGTGGATTCACTATTATTAGTTGGATACCAATTGTCATGGATTTTGTAGGTACAGGTGAACGACAAAATTAAATATCCACTAACATAACGTTTTCCTTAATCCATGATAATTGGTACCCACGAAAATAAATGTATC
This sequence comes from Mytilus edulis, assembly GCF_963676685.1. Taxonomy (NCBI): domain Eukaryota; kingdom Metazoa; phylum Mollusca; class Bivalvia; order Mytilida; family Mytilidae; genus Mytilus; species Mytilus edulis. Next base: position 30,226,057 of record NC_092347.1, on the reverse strand, counting down.
CACAGTAATTTAAAGTTAAATTAAATGAAGTGATGAATGTGCTTATTTTATTGTTAAATGATTAACATTGCCATTATTTAATCGTTTTGAGAAAATTTTGCTATTTTAGTGTGTTTTCATTTTTGGTACTTTTGCCATTAGTCGATTAAACCCAAGTAGGGACTGCAGCCAAGAATATCACAATGTATTCAATATGTTCGATTAGTTTTGCTATTATTACTATTATTTTGAAATGGAATATTTTGATATTTAAATTAAAATGTTGTTCTATATTTTTCAGTGGACTGAAGGAGCATGTCCGTTCCATCTCAATACAACATAAACCATATAGAGGGAATCACAGACTCAGTGTTAATTTAACATGGGCAGCATACAGAAAAATAAGTGTTAAAAAAATATATCTTGCTGTGAAATATATTGATATGACTCCCCAACATGGGTTGTTAACATGGATAATAAAGAAGAAATGATGTTGAAGTTGCTTCAATTTAGGTTTTTGTTGTCGACAATTTAATCTTAAGATTTATTTTTCGTCTGACAAATTATATGTTCTAAAACTTTGTTATTCTATGAAGAAAATTTTTCACTGTTTCACCAGTTTGGAACATAAGTCTAAAAGGTGTTTGAACAGTCATTTTACAAGTTGTATTTCTTTACAGGGATAAATTAGGAAATATGTGAACAGTGAATTGTGATTTTTAAAATCAATGAAGTAAATATTCTGACATTAGTTTTTAAATAGACTGTAAGTATAGTCAAACAATATATGATATTGATTTATTTTTCTTTTATTAAATTTTATAAAGTCCATGACAACTTGCGAACTATAAAAAAATATTTGATAGTTAATCAGTAGTTATATGCATTAGGATAACTTAAAAATAGAACTCGACTTTATTGGATTACTATGAATATATTTCAAATATTTAAGAAAATAATGTTTTGGTTATTGCAAAAAAAAATTTTTTTTTAGCTTAAAAGCCAAAAAAATATATTACTGATAAATTTTAAAATAAAACTGCAGTTATATATACCGTTTTTATTGTGTGGATGGAAATGCTTATATATGTACACTTTTATAGATTGTACACTTTTATAGATTAGTAAAAATATTTTGTTTAAGAAACGGTTTTGGATAAGAATTAAATGGATTTAGAAACATCGACCATAATGAAAATTGGACATTTTGAATGTATTATTATAGAAGATTTGATAATTATATTTTTTATGTATAGTATTTTACAATTGTACATTCTTGTATTTCTATTTTATACAATTGTAGCATGTATAGAAAAGAATATTAACATTTACATACACTTTTATTTCCTTAACATTTTATTGTTTGGTTTTAATTTGTTTTCGTAAAGGGCGATGTCTGTCAACAAGTTAAATAGAACGCAAATGTTTGAAATTACTGAGAAGATTTTCATCCAAGCATATTTGAAAAGAAATATTTTTTTTTCTGACACTACTAAAACTTATTATGTCTACAAACAAGGAATTTGTTCTAATAAATTTTTTAACGACTTGTAATATTGCTTTTGTTTTCCAGCAAGTAGATAAGCTATTAGGTATATGATGTCAAATAGTCACTGTACTTTTTAAACTGAACCTATTTGACTAAACTTTTTTCTCTATGTGAGTTATCTCCCCATTAAATGTAATTTTTTGGAAATTTTTGAAAGTACATTGAAACCCAATTTTTTGAAAACCAGCATAAAATAACCAATCATGACGATAAAGTTCATTTCAATTTTTTTTTTATCACCAAAACTCATGGAGGAAGGACGCTTAATTTGCTATTATTTGTCAATAAGTTTTGTGAACAATGATTTCAAATTGTTTTCGGGAACATATGAACTAGTATAAAATGATCATGATACAAGAGAAATGTATTCTGATAAGTGTTACTTTCAGCAAATCATCCTAGCAGAACTGTTAACTCAGACATATGTGAAGTCTGATTCTGATATGTGCAATGTATGACTACATTATAGTGTAGTTTTGTAATGAAATGTATCTTTAGTTTTGATAGAATGCAGCAAATAATGCATGTTGTCAATTATAATAAATGTTTTCTATAAACGTGTTGTTGATAAAAAAACAAACATGAAAATAAAAACAATTTAAAAATCATTTCCAGTTGTTTGTTTAACTTCTTATGCACTCTTAGGTGGGAGAACACTAGTTTAAGGTTGTGTAATGGTTTAAAAAATCTTGATCAGTTTAACTTTGCTTTGTAAAAAAGGGTTGTATTGTGAAATTTGTATCAATTTTCACTCTAATGACTTGACACCAAGGGTCTCCTGTGGCGAGTTATCTCATTGGCAATCATACCACATCTTTTTTATATTATAAGCTCACCTTTACCATCCCTTAGCATCTGGCATCCATCACCAATGTCAACTTATTACAATAATCTCATCACAAGCCACTGATTAAATCAAACTTTATGTGAATTTTCCTTGGGTTATTTAATTTATTAATCATAGGAGCCTGCTCATAAACATACACAATGGCTGTGTGCTAAAAATAGTAAGGTCCACTGTTCATAGAAAATGATAGTACTCACTTCAGGTTAAAGTTTTTGATCATGGAAGTATTTGATGAAAGTTTGAAATTGAGAGTCCAATCAAATTGAAACTTAGTTCACATGTTTCCTATGATATGATCTTTCTGGTTTGAATGCCAAATTAAGAGTTTTGACCCCAATTTCACAGTCCACTGAACATATAAAATAAAATTGTGTGTGGGGAACTTCACTATGGACACAATCTTGTCATATCCTATGAGTGGATCTGGATTAACCTGATAATCTTAATAGAATAAAATGCTCATCAGGAAGCAATTTGAAACAACAGCAGTGGTCTGACCCTGAAATCTCTTATGGAGATTGTCTCATTGGCAATGATTGCCACATCTTCTTTCTTATATTAACCAAGAAAGCTTAAAATTTTACCAGTAAACCATAAAAATGGGGTCATGGTCAGATAAACCATGATTGTTGGTTGCTCAAATTAGATGAGCCATGCCTATCTTATAATAAACTTAATTTTTGTATATTTGTATTAACATTGCGTCATACTCATAGATCAATTTATATTTTAGTGTATTTTACTTGTTTTTGTTAATATGTCTTGATTGAGTTAAGCCATTTCAATTGATATTTTATAGTGTGTCTTTCTATGTTGTGATATTACACTATTTTTCTGGTTACTACCGTTAGGGTGAAGGTTGGCACCCATTAAAATGTAAACCCACAGCATTTGTTTGCACCTGTCCTAAGTCAGTTGTTCACAAGTGTTTCTCCTTTCTCATTTTATATATAAATCAGACAATTGATTTTCCACAAATAATTTTTGGGGCCCTTTATAGCTTGCTGTTTGTTGTGAGGCAAGGCTGTGTTGATGGCCTTACTTTGACCTATAATGGATTACTTTTACAAATTACGACTTGGATGCAGAGTTGTCTCATACCACGTCTACTTATATCTATTAAATGTAGGTAACATAATGCTTATAGTATATCATGTATATTGGAAACAAACTGACCAAGAAAATTAGGTCAAGTTCAGATTATACCTGCCACAAAGACATGTACACCTTACAATCATTCCATACACTAAAAAAAGTTGACATATTGCGTAGTTTTCAGAAGAAACAGGATACCAAAACATTACTAGAGGATCAAGGAGCCTGTATCGCTCACCTTGGTCTATTGACATATCAAACAAATGACACTCTCCAACATTGTAGATGAGAATAGACTTCGTGAATTTTTTTTGATGATCTTGTATTTCTGATCTTTAAGTCTGTTTATGGGAATGATTATTCAATATAAACTTGATGTGATAAGACGTTCCCTGCATTTTTACTAGACTGACATACTTAGCCTGTTCACAAGATAAGAGTCTGCAGGAGGACCTGTCACTCTACTGGACAAATGAAATTCAAAACTGCCATTTCAAATAAGACCTCAATGTTGTCATCAGTGTTTAAGTAGTTTCCATGATATCACAAATTGACTTGAAGCACTATTGTTCTATAAATCAAACACCACAACTTCCAAACAGCAAAAGAAAAAAATCTTTCACATTATGCTGACACCAATTTGCCTTACTAGAAACTTGAAACAGATCAGTTGAACATGTGGAGGAAAAAGTGACATTTTTCAATCAATCAAGAACCATAACTCCTGTTAAATTTGAATCTGCTCCATCTGGTGCTGGGGAGGGTGGGTTTTTGCATCATGTTGGACCTCACTGTGTCTCTTAAGATGAAGAACAGCAATGAAACAACCATTTCTTTGCTTTTTTGTCAAGTTTTATATGTAGAGTTTTGTGTCATGAAAAAAGACTCCATATCCCTACTTTTCCATTCAGTACAAAATAAATATTTTAATTTGAATTAACAATGCAAAACAAAATATATACCTTTTAATAACAGGTTGGTATCGTTCGAATGAAATGTATAATTTTAATGTATGGCACTAAAGCCTCGCCCTGTGTTTTAGATCTGTTTGATATTCATATTGACAAATAGGGTTTTTAATCTTTTCATCTAATTGTTTTTTTATTACCAAGTAGACAACACTGTGTCAATTGGTAGTTTAGTTGTTGGGTATCTGTCTTATAAGCTCCATTTTTATTCAATGTTTTATAAAGGCAATAATGAATGACAATGATATATTCTTTATGATACTTTCTGCATTTTATTTAGTCAACTTATTAGCACTGGTCCTCCAATAAATTAATGATTTTCTGTATCCCTCATAATGCACTATATTAACATAAAATGATTTCACTGATGAAAAAAATAAATTCAAAACTCATAAAAAAACATGATAGATAAAAAGAACTGTGAATCACAACTCTTTGATTAATAAATAAGACTATGTTCATGTATAATGTAAATATATGTACAGGATATGTACATCATTGAATACCAGGAACAACTTGTACAGATAATGAATACACACCATTTGTTTTACAACTGTGAGATCCATCTGAAAATTTACATCAAATCAGTTATTCACACTGTAATACAATACAGTATAGTACTCTTGTACTTTTGGTAAATGGAACAATGAACTTGATGTAAATATGAAATTGGTTACATGATCATGCTTAATGTATTTAAACTTAACAAGAAGCACTAACAGTTGTGTAGCTATGGAACAATTCCAATTCATAATAACAAGTTTAACAACTATATCATTCACAAAAGCCTAACATATTAAGGTATTTATTTTGATTAATTCAAATGTTTAAAAGAAAATTTTCAAAAAATATGTCACTCACAACTATAACATTTAAGAAATTTAAGAATATGTGGAACAAGATCCTTTATAAACATCAACTTAATATCTGAAGATATTTCAGTTGAAAATAATTTTGTATGTTATCTCTTATCAAAATATTACACACACATGATACAAAAGTATTATATCTGTTTAATTCTTTAATAATGATGTCCAGCAATGATTATCTTTATATTTATCACTGTCATTATCAACTTGGCCCTACCTAGCTAGTTTCATATAAATAAAAAAAATTATACCATTCAGTATGTGACTGCAGTCTAAACAATTTTGCCTGATATATTTTATTGCCTCTGATCATGATCAGGATTGGAGAAAAGATTTATAAAAATAATGATGTGAATCTAAATCTTTAATTTTTAATCCGCATATGAAAATGAAATTGAAAATTCATACCATTGCACAGGTTTTGGTTTGGAATGTTTAATTTGGTACCTATTATATAACTTTTTTTTTCAATTTTAAGAATGTAAAGGTTTCCATTCTGAAGTAACAGGTCAGAAGAGAATCAACTTTAAAAAACATCTTGATTTTTTTTGAAATAAGATAATGTTTAGCATTCAACAAAAGTTCTAGCAATAACAATTATAACCATGAAATCTCAAGTCCTGCTTTTGAAGGCCAAGGTCAATACACTGTACATGTTTGTAGAATAATGATCATAATGTATGATGATGTTATTAAACATGATAAAGGTATTATTGTAAGACAAATTGAAGTTGATTTTGTTCAGATACTTGGTTATCCTGAATGGAAAAGCAGCAATTGCCAATCTCTTTGAAGATGTTAGAGGAGTGAAATAAATGACAGGATTCCTTCCACATTTGAACTTTGTTTTTTATATTTGACTTAACATATGCCAAATCACTGAATTTTTCTATTGCAACCTACATGTATGTACATTTTTAATAAAATATTTAGATGATGAGCTCGAAATTGACGACTCTATCCCATTGATATAAAAAATATTGGATAACTGATGTTAAAATGTTAGATGATGAGTAATGGACTACAGCAATTCTGTTAGTGACATTTAACACAATATTTAGTCAAATTTGTTCTATAGAAGGAAATATAATGTACAAAAAAACACAAGTTTTACTTCAAAATATAGTATTTTAACAGAAGTGAGGAAACAAATTGATATGCAGAATCATCTGTTGCTACAGACTCCTTACATTACTACAAGTCACTTAAACAAATCAAAACCCCTGATGTTTATAGACACAGTATTTGATAAAATTCGCCTTAAGGAAACTTTGATAAATGTTAAGAAAGTCATAGTGTAAAAACCTAAGGTAGAAAAATGGTTACATGTTCAGTCAGAAAACCAGCTTATACATGAACATGTTCATTGTGGTTTTACAAACCAAGAAAGCTATATACTGTATAAACTATTAAGTCTAATTCCTGTAATGATACTAGTGTGTTAAATCTACAATATGGAACAAGTTCCTCTACAGCAAAGTCACAATAATTTACACTGATTAAAACTGAACACAGCACACCATATTTATAAAGTAATAGACTAGGATTTCCATGGTGAACTACCATGATTTGGTCGTATCATATCCAGCAAATATTGTCGTTGTAATTCTGAAGCTTTGCCACCGAATGGCATTTGATAGGGAAATCCACCACGTGCACCAAACGATGGCATTCCTAAAGGTTGACCCATCCGTAACGCTGTTTGGTGTGCAGCTGCAGCCTGATGTGCCTGAATAAAGTTTTGATGTTGTCGGAGAGCTTCATTGTTGTTGGCGTACTGTGAATGATTAGAACTAATTTGAGAGGTGTTATGAGAGGGTCTACTGTTGGATGGTGGCGGCGGTGCCTGATTAGTATTGCTACTCTGAGTGGCCTGCATTCTCTCAATTTCTTGTTCCTGTTGTAGGGCTTTGACGAATGCACTTTTTAGTCTATTTGTGTGCTCCTGTTTCAAAGCTTTCTTTTGATTAGTTGTAACACATTGTTCACATATAACATTTTTAGAGCCTGGCTTTTCTCGTTTCCAGACAGGAGTAAAGTCTGAGTTACATTGTACACATGTAAAAGGATTACATATCAACTTTTCATCTGGATTTTTCTGTCCCTTAGAAATAAGATTAGCATCAATAATATAATTAACTGCCTCCTCTAAACCTAACAGATATATAAAATCTGGACTTGCAAGACTGGGTATAAAGTTCATTTCTGGCGGTGGGGGTTTAGGAGGAGGTATTTGAAGCAATGTCTTTTCTAACTGTTTACGTAGTGCCATTTTAGCAGCAGCCTGTCTTTGTGCTGGTGTTTGATTATCAACAGGTGCAGATTGTTGAGGTGCCGACGGACTAGAACGGTAGTTAGGAATATTTCCATTCATATATCCTGCCTCTGGCTGTCTACCCATGTTCACAAGTGGTGGGGGGCCATGTTGATGTGCACGGTTATTATTTTGTTGACTATTTCTCATTAACTGAGGTGGCTGACTATGAGCAGGATGTGCTTGTTGTTGTTGTTGCTGCTGTTGCTGTTGTGGTCCTCGTACTAATGGCGGAGGCTGTGAACTCTGTTTCTGTTGTTTTGCAGGTACGTTCTGCTCTGCTATATGTGTAGTCTGACTTTGTCTTAATTTTTTTAAAAGAACTAATTTTGATTCTTCATTACGAAGTTCTGACTGTAACTGTTTTATAAATCTTTTTCTCATTTTGACTTCAGATACAGTTATTTCATCAGAATGACCATTCATCATAGGCATTTCCTCTTCATCGGAGAGCATAATAATATCTCCACCATTTGACTTAGTGCTAAGATCCATTGCAATTTCTCCATTTTTTCGACGATTTTCCTTTTCACTGTCTTCCGATTTAACCGTTGATGTATCATCATCTCTGTCCTTCTTTGTTCCTGAATCACTTGCACTCTCATCAGAAAATTTATCTTGGCTATTATCTTCAGAAGCATCATCAAGTTTTGTCCTAAAAAAATAATTATATATTAGACCATTTTATGACTTCACATGTACATCCATTGGATCTGTAACGATCTATACGTTAGTTTGACAGAACATGATGTATTCACCTATTTTTTTATAGTTGTAATTGGCTTTGAACTAGCTTTCAGTAGCTATGAGTGCTCTTATTTCAGTGCTTTGTGTCTTGCACATATTTGGGACACTTTTGATTGAGCACTAAGAGCACTAATTATTCAACTGATTTTTTACAGTGTGTTTTATGTTGTGCTGAAACACCTTTACTCCTGTCCCAGGTTTAGATTGCTCAAAAACATGTTTTATTATGTCACATTCTTTATGTTCCTGTAAGTGTGTCTCAAGTCCGAAGCCTGTAGTTCAGTGGTTATCGTTGGCTTATGTATGTCATATTTTTTCCCGTAAATTGTTTTGTTTTTCATGTAAATTAGGCTGTAATGTATTATCTAATCTCTATTGAATTGTTTCATAATTTCATGTCAGGGTCTTATATTGCAGACTCTATGATTTCTCATTGTTGAAGGCAGTATGGTTGCTATAATTGCTTTTATCTTTGCTGACCAGGCGAGGGCAAGAGGGAAATTGACAAAAATAAGTTAATAATGTATGCTTACCAGTGCTATAAATAAAAAAAAACCTAAATGTATATAGAAATTTAATATACACATATATAATAAACTTAAATGGACACTATTTGATAGCGACCGCTTCTCTAAGAATGACCCTAGCTTACCGTTCCTTTTTAAAAAAAAAAAAGGTCCACCATTCATCTCCAGTTTTTAAGATTGATGTTTGATATTATTTAAAGAGGTTTTTTTTTGTCAATTATCATAATGATGTTAAGTGTGCAAGGGTTTTAAAATGACAGATTTTTTGATAAATTGGACTAAGTAGGTACAATATGTAAGTGCATTCTAAATTTTACAACTTATCAATGAGGTATGACTGCTATTGACTTGTTAAAGCCAAATTGACGCAAATCATACAGTTAACATGGTTAATGCTACATGTATCTTTAAACCATTATCAAAGAAGTCTTAAGGCCTAAATTAGTATATTGTTTGCTTCCCCAATCCCATCCCTGCCAAGCCAGAAGTGTAGGTAAGGAAATAATTTTATTTTTTCCTAAAAGCTGGAACAATATCGGAAGATCCGGCAAGCCTAAAAATCGGAAATGAATAGAATATTTGACTTAGTTTTGACAATAACATTTTTTGAGTAGCATGGTTTTTGCAGGGTCGGTTGGGATTTGGGAAACAAACAATATTTTACTTTAGGCCTTATCTAGACTTTTTTTTTACCAAAGTCAATTGAAATAAATATTACCGTTTCGAATCAGAGTCATAGCCATTTGTAACTGTATCTCCTGTTCCTTTATCCTTATAATCATCTTCTATATCTTTTGGATCACAATTGTTTTCTCTATTTTCTTGCTGTTCACTATCTTCCTCCATGTTTTCTTTTGCATCACAATCATCTTCTAAACTTTCTTTTGGGTCACAATTATCTTCTAATATTTCTTTTGGGTCACAATCATCTTCTAAATTTTCTTTTGGGTCACAATCCTCTTCTATAGTTTCTTTTAGATCAATTTCTTTTTCTTTAGGGTCACTATTAGCCTCTATTTTTTCTTTTGAATCATGATCTTCTAAATTTTCTATTGAGTCACAATCAGCCGCTATATTTTCTTTTGAATCACAATCTTCCTCAATATTTTCTTTCATATCATAATCTTCCTCCATATTTTCTATGGGATCACAGTCATCTTCCATTTTTTCCATAATCTGTTAAATATATAAACCGAATTAAATTGCTGAAAGATACATTGTAGCTTGAATAAATTCAGAATATGTCCCTTGAATATATAGTTATAAAGGGACACAACTTAATAACAATCAGAGTGACGCTCAGGGCTTTCCATTGAAGCCGGTAGCCGGCGGAAATCCGCCGCTTACGGTGGTTTCAAGTGCCGGCTACTTCACTGCCAAAAATATAAATTCAAAAAGAAAAAAATATCTTTTTCAAATATTTACAGGCAGCCGAGAGACGTATATTGTCGCAAAGTCGCGGTCACGATAAACAAGGATGAAAAGTCAATGTTTACCTTGGGCTAAATATAGTTCACATGAATTCATGTCACTGATTGGTTGTCTATTTAAAGTCAGAATGCATCGTTTCTTTTCAAAGATAACAAGAGAGACGTTCCGGTGGTCATTGAATGATAACAATAGAGACGTTCCGATGGTCATTAACTCGTTGGCTTTTTTGGGCTTTTAAAACGTGAAGACAATCAGATAGGATGACAATCTTATGTTATGGAATAATATTAGTCAAATCAAAGAAAGTGTAGTAGATCATATTGTTCAGAATCTGGAAAACAGTATCTTTTGAAGTTCATTTTTTCAAAGCCCACGTGGTGTTCAGAGAATCAAGGTCAAAAACGAAAGTAGAATATTGTCGACGCGACCTCAAATAAATAACATTTCCAAATGATTTCTGTATCCGACTTACTGAACAGTTTACAAAAAAAAAGAGAAAATCAGAGGATATATGAATTTTCTGTCAATGCTTGAGAAATAATTGTATGATTTAAATACGCGTAACAGTCTTTAGAGAGAAAAGGGGGGTCATTTGTTTACAAATGCACGTAGTTAATATGCAAAATAAAACGATCAAGATTTCTAACAAACCGGATGATTATTTAGATAAAACTCCTTTAAAAGTAAATGAATTTTAAGCATAAGGTAATGAAAATAAAAAACTGACATAAAAAAAAATGAAATTTCTTTGAGTTTTTTTTTTCTTTCTTTAATTTCCTACATAAAAAATGGTCATTTGAAAGATTAAATTAGGTGCCAGGAGATTGCGAGAATGCAGGATTATGCTCTATTTATGCCAGAGCTATTTATTCTGGCAAATAAATAATAAATAAATGTAGGATGCACCAAGTCAGTTGAGAGCTTCAAAACAGCTCTCTAAAGTCGTCAACATGTGCTATCTCTCATATCTAGTTACAGCCAGAGTTGGTACCTTTGATGATACAGAAGCATTGTTAGTTTATTTTCGACTTGCGAGTTTGAATGTCTCTTTGACTTTGAATCTTGGTGATCTTTCGCTGCTCTTTTGACCATGAATCATGATTATATTTCTAGTCGGAATTACATTTGTAGTGATTTGTACATTGACGAGGAGATTCTTGATCATAGTCAGAATTAGTTTGAAAAAATTTTGGGACGAGCTGTTCAACATACATATTGTTAAAGATTGAAAATAAAAAAAAAATGTGACAAATTAAATTTCTTCGATGCACTTCCGGTTTGCAGTTTTCATTTGATCCGCCATAGTTTAAATAATATCTTCTATTTCTATTTGTTTTATTGATTTAGTGACCAAATGGTATCGTGCAATCAAGTTATTAGGTGTAACATAATAGTTGACACCAATATTTCAAGTTCTATACATGTATGACAAAAGAGGGGGGTGCGTTTATATTATTTAAATCTTTTTATAATCACATTTTAAATTGCCATTGTCGAAAAAATCTATCGTCAGAATATTTTATTGCGACCTGAACTTACTGTCAATCAACTTCTTTGCAAAAATAAAACCCTTAAAGTCAAGATCGATAATTGTCTTCTTTGTCCACTACTACTTTCACTCCATCCTCTTTATCCAAAGATGGCATCCAATCACTTTGGGGTTTACTGATAGTGTAACAAGGAGCAAACAAACAAATTGTTGACAGATAAACAACACTCTCGTAATGATTGGATTGAGAAGGTCACGTGATTCTTTGAGGAACCTGCGAACATGCTTTATGTGGCAATACTCCAGTGACCCTCTGGTTAAAAATAGACACACATCTCTTTTCACACATTGGTATGCAATCAATAAATCAACCACCATGAACCCATTTTTAAGTTAAATTATTTTCAAAATTGGTAAATTTTACATAAAATTAGTCTAAGCTTTTTAAAAGTACAATGATTTTCTGCTAAAATCAGTCTGCATTTAAAAATCAATATTAAGATATTTTTAGATCAATTTATGTTATTACTTATCTTATCCGCAGTTACAATGGCGACTTTGTCATGCACTAGTGGTGAAGACCTAATTAAATAAAAATAATTCGTTTAGAAGAAAAACTGTATTTTCGACATTTGTTCAACCACAAAAAGTACAGATAAAAGAAATAATAAAAAAAAATGCACATAAATAGCCAAAAACAATAGGTTTTATCGGTAAAATTTTTATCATCATTAGCAAGACTTCTGACAGTCAAAAAGCACCTGTAGACCATGCAAATATTAAAAAAAAGAGACACGTACGTTGGACCATAAAGAAAACTATATTGCCAATACCGTTAGATCGTTTTCTGTATTTTTATTTGTAATAAATCATGAATAAAATCGATAATCATTACTGTTATATAAGATCTAGGTAAAGAAGCGGGAAATGTACATGATCAAACGGCATGGTCATCAAAATTACCAAAATTGCTCGGAGCCAACTAATTTTGAATGATTGATACAAAAACGCTTGCGATATTACGATAGAAGACGATATTCATTTGTTTTTACAGTTCCATCGAATTTGAATGGCAATATTTCAAAGTCCGGAGTACGGCGAATATTTTCCCTGATTTTTTATTTCAATTTTTCTTATCAACTGTTCAGTCTTTACATTAACTCATAAGGAAGCTATTAAACCTGATTTGTAATAACATATGAGCAACACGACGGGTGCCACATGTGGAGCAGTATCTGCTTAAATTCCCAGGTTGGAAGAAAAGCTATGAATTTTATTTCGGATGCAAATTAATTTTGGTTAGCGATGTCCCACGATGGGATAAATTATGAAATGATGTTTTAGGCAAATGCTATAGACTCTTTAATATTCAATTTCATGTAAGATTTTACATTACTGGATGTTGACTCTGTGATTGAAACAAAATCAAGGATAATTTGTCCTAGACTACCCCTTAAACAAAAGGGAAATCTAGCATACGATTCGGTCACCCGGCAAACAGGCGATCACCATAAAGATACCACAAATCTTTATGATTGCAACATTCATTCACTTTCTCCTTTATATGTAATACATACAGTTTTGGTTAACCGAGTAGTATAGGAACACTATCAGAGGGAAATTTAGGGGGAAGAGGTCCAATCCCTCTTTGTAGAAAATATCTGGTTGATTATAATTTGAGGGAATCACGTCTCGAGTCGGCCCCCTTTTAATGGCAGTCAATGAGCCCCCTTATGAAAATTTAAGGATCCGCTACGTACTGACTACAACTGACGAATTGCTAATTTGTTGTTTATTTGCTATTGTGACGGTTTCGATTGAAGGTTGATCGACCCAAACCATTCCGTATGTAATTGTTGCACACACTTGTACAGTAAACAATGATTATATACATGTCCCTATCGTTATTTATATTTTTAACCATCAGATTTATTGACGAATACTTATTTGATAACTTAATTGTGTGGCGTGGTCAATTACATCAAAGATTTGTTGGTCAATACATAATCAGTTTAATAATCATCTTTCATCTTGATAAATGTGACAGTTTATACGGTAAATGAGTCACAGTAGAAACCAATAACATTTACAAGTTTCTCACAAGATAGTTTTAATTAAGTATTGACCAACAAGTCTTTGATGTAATTGACCACGCAACACTTGAATCGAAAATAAACATATTACAATTTTAGCATAAAATCTAAATGTTTAATATATATATTTTTTGTGTTGCATATTTGTTTTTCGTTCATTTTTTTTTATACAAATATGGCCGTTAGTTTTCTCGTTTGAATGGTTTTACATTGTCATATCGGGGCCTTTTATAGCCGACTATGAGGTATGGGCTTTGCTCATTGTTGAAGGCCGTACGGTGACCTATAGTTGTTAATGTCTGTGTCATTTTGGTCTATTGTGGACAATTGTCTCATTGGCAATCATATCACATCTTCTTTTATATATACAACTCGTCTAAACATCAACCCAACAATGTTAGATCTGTAAATTTTCCTTTTGCAAATTTTTTGTTCTTCCCTCGCCGGGATTCGAACCCATGCTCACTGAGATATCGTGACACCAAATCGCCTGCACTGTAGCCGTCCCATACATATATATATATGTGGAAATATATATGTGGAATAAACATATATGCATGGTTTTTTTTAATGCATTGTACAATATTCAACAAATCCTTAATTTTAAGCCACTATACAATTTCAGCTATACATTTCGTTTACTGACTACTCATATCACCATTGTTATACCCAATATGTTTAACATATATTGTAAGTTCTCCAAACGTCAATTGGCTCATCGAAGGCTATACTCCAGAAAAGCGTTTCTTCACGTACTCATTAACTCAATAAAGCTGAAACGAATCTTGCGATGTCACCTTACAAATTCACAAGCCAAAACAGTCTGCTTTACTAATCAAGATGAAAGAGGTCGAAAATGTACTCTTGCAGTAGGTTGTAATAGACCAGTGTAATTATATCATAATTCAAGCTCCACAGAAGTGTTTGCCATGGGGTATATTGGTTAAATTGACCCAGTACGTTTGACCGTGCGTCCCTTTGATCATATCAAACTTCCGTCGATATGTTCTCAACAATGACAATGCCTTTTCTTGTTTGACACAATCATGCTATTTCAGATATGTCACTTATCTATTTTGTCTGTTTGCCGCAAACATAATTTTACTCATCAACTAAAAATCAGCGATTCTTTATATTTGGCACCATGCGTTAGTCATCTTCATTAAATATGAAAATTTTAGTTGTTGAATAACTTTTATTTTCTGAGAAACTCGGTTGAAATTATTTCACGTGAATTTCACCTAATATAGTAAAAGAGGATGTGGTATGATTACCAATTAGACAACTCTCCACAAGAGACCAAAGGACACATACATTAACAAGTATAGGTCACTGTACATCCTTCAATAATGAACAAAGTCCATATCACATATTCAGCTATAATAGGCCCCGAAATGACAAGTGTAAAACAATTTAAACGAGAAAACTAACGGCCTAATTAATGTAAAATAAATGTTCGTTTGAAATGTCCTGGTGTAAGATGATTTATATCATACTTTTCTGTACGATTAAAAAAAAGATGGTTCAAATTTCCTCAGACAAGGTTGGTCGAAGATGAATATTCTTATTAAGTCCTTTTCGTTCATATACCTCTTCACGTTGCAAGTACAGATGGGTCATTGGCTTTCACTTTTCAACTTCCTGAAAAAAAAGAAAATAAAACAACACGTTATAAATTTCATGCGTCTGAAGCGCCAGGAATGTTTAAAGCCAAAGATTGAAAACTAACGATGTGTACGTACAGAAACCTTTAAAGAGCTATAAGATGAAATCGACCTGCAAAATAGCCTTAGTCATATAGAGTCAACTTTGCCTGAGGAATTTGAAACTTTAGTTTCTTTACAATCTAAAAATTTACAAACGGACAATTTAAGAATGATTTGTTATAAATCATGTCAGTACCTAAGTATGGACTACTGAGTCGGTGCTACGCTCATGCAGGGACTGATAGTCCAACAGCAGAGGTATCAATACAGTGCTGTAAAAAAACGAAAACACCAAGTTATTTATAATCTCATGCGTCCGAAGCACTTTTCTTGATTTATCTTCATCTGGAACGCTTAAAGCCGGATATTTGTAGCCAAATATGTTTAAGAACCGAAACAGTTGAGCTAAATGAGTTGATGAGACACATTTTAAAAATCGTTATTTTTTGTTGTTTTCTTTTATTATTCTTGATATTTGGAATCAAACTTGTCATATGTAAGTTTTATAGTGTGAAACATTTTCAGTGTGGTCCATTAAATATGCCGAATAATGTGTACTCTTACCGAAAAAAATGACCGATATGATGATCATGTAGACCGAATATAGAAAGTGCCATATAAATTCACATGAAACAGGAGCGGATCCAGGAGGGGGGAGGGGTGTGATTCATAACTAAAAAAAACCAGCACCATCGGCGCTGTGGTCCACACTATTCTATGGCTAATCCAAACTATTTTATAGCTAGTCATTATGCTATTTTCCATTATTTATTCGCTTAATGTTATTTCCAAAATCTTACTTTAAAATTAGTTATTTTATTTCCTAACTTGAAAAGATGAGGAATTTCTCAATATTGATGCATTCTTTTTTATATTTCAATTTAAGAAAGGACACTGATTTTTACATGTTCTTTTTAATAAAGAGTTTCAATTCTTGATTATGACAAGAGTGGAAAAGGAAATCTTTAAAGGCTTAGCATATTTTTTTTATATTAAAGTTTGACTTAAAAAATCAAAGTACTGAAGTACTGAACATCGGATCACCGCAAGTTCTTGTGGATGGTTAAAAGCACTTGTCACAGAAAACAAAATCACATCTTTATACCTGAAACTGAGGTTAATGTACAGATATATATTTTTTTCTGAGACAAGTTTGTGCGTAAATGATGAATAAATGAAAGAGATCCGTTTGCGCCAAAAATGCGTCGTTTTGCGCCACTACTTTTTTCTCCTATGCTACGTTTGCGCCACACGTTTTAAAATTACATGGTATCATTTGCGCCAAAAATAAAACATACGATTGCGCTAATTAGAAGGAAAATGACTTCCCTACTCCTTTATTCGGACTTAGAACCGTCAGTTTACACAGCAAATGTTTCCTTTTCTGAAACACATCTTCTTCTTACTGCTGCTGCATGGGTACTTCCTAATTTAATGTATGTAGTAGCTTCTAACTTCACTTTATTGTCAAAAAACACAAACATTGACGGTCTAATGCATTTTAAGTCATTTCTCTCCAGATGCTCATCTTCATGGTGAAATATCTCCGAACATATGATACTTTTAAAGCCAAAATTAAGAATACATATATATTAACCATTAATATTTATGATAGATAAGTGTACAGGTAAAGAGGCGCAAATGAGTTCAAAATATTGGCGCAAATGAGTTCCGAATATTGGCGCAATTGATACATTTGGAAAGCAAAAGGACTGCTGCCGAATAAATGACATGAAACCGCACCATAATCACTATTATATTGTAGTGATACTCATCAGTATACACTGGTTTGTTGTTATATATTATATTAATATAACAGTTACATGTATTATATATAATTTTCGTCAATTTGTATATCATTCTATTCTACTATTCTAATAATAGTGTATTGCAAGTGCATGGTGGACACTTTTCTGTAAAAATTCGATTTTTCTAAATGATTGGATATGAGGAGGCATTCATATTTTCCCGCAAAAACAATTACAGAGTTACTGGTCCTTGCCGGGATTGTCGCAAAATGTTCTTGAGATTTTAAACACAATTTTTCGGCTCGTGTGCATAGATATTACCAATGATTTTTTAATTATATATATAACTCGTCTAAACATCAACCCAACAATGTTAGATCTGTAAATTTGCTTTCGCACATTTTTTGTTCTTCCCTCGCCGGGAATCAAACCCATGCTACTGTGATATCATAACACCAAATCGCCTGCACTGCAGCCGTCCCGCTAGACCACACGACCACCTTGGCTCTACAATAATAAAGCTTTCAGTGGCCGTGTGTTACCTTTCCTCGTCAGTTTTAATCAAGCGGCGTACTACAGTACATGATATATAAGGCATGGAGATGTTATTGTTACAGATCAGCTCAATCATCTATAGTAAAGGATCCTACAAATTAATGTAAGATACAGTCACAGAAAATAATTATATTTATAAGACTAGTACGTCTGAGTCAGTGACATATATATATATACTAGGGATGTCAAAAGATTTGAAATTGAACACTCGGATACTCGGTCATACTACTCGAGTACTCGCGAGTACTCGGGTGAATCTTAAACGTCTATTGAACAGTTTAGATTTCAGGTGGGATGCAGTGTTTTTCTTTTTACCTTTCATAAACATATTAACGAAAGACAAACATACTACAAACTTAGCTTGATCCCCTCTTTGTTGTGTCAATTAAACAATGAACTACCGATATACATAATGTACACAGCCATGTATCACCATCATTGATGGCGATCCGATGGATTCATCTGTTGTAGAGTTGTCACTGACTCAGACGTACTTATAAATATAATTATTTTCTGTGACTGTATCTTACATTAATTTGTAGGATCCTTTACAATGACTACTTGGTTTAACCAGTCTCGTGAAAGCTCAAATTCACGAATGACATTAACAAAATCACCTCATCACCGGATGATTGCTCGCCATTGGCAACACGATGGGTGTCACTTGTGGAGTAGGATCTGCACATACCCGGGTGTAAACTAGAGATCATCGAACCGTCTCCAAAGAAAAGAAACCCATATACCGTATTCATGGTATTTGGCAAGCTGTAAGAATAACAAAAAGTGAAATAATACAAAAGAGACAGTCAACTTTGTCTCTATCAGCTGTAACAGGGAAACATTCATCTATCACTATAGTTGCAATGATATCTTTTACTATACGTGCAGTTTTATATTTACTTGATCAGCCAGTTAGTTAAAACAAATATCATAAGTTATGTTGTCCCTATAAAACAAAAAATGAAGAAACCTACCTAGTGTTAAAGTGCGTCCCTGCAGCTTAAGGTAAGATATAAATATCCAAATTAGTTTCTCAAGTTTATTAATTATCACGACATTTGGTTAATTAAGAATAGATTACATTAGAAATAAATACGAAAAACCGAAAAACACAAAAGCGCACGCATACAATTATTCTGTAATTTGAAATCCATAAAAATCTAAATTCTATTGTACATCTTAGATGATGGGAAAATATTTTGGTTGTTTGAGGTCAAATAAAGTACCCATTACAAATCGCCACTTGGAAAAATATAAGGCCTATGACATATGAAATGTCATTTTCAACTGCCATTGTCCTGAAAGTGCAGTAAATAATACTTTTAGCCCCCATTAGAAAAATAATTGAAATGTTTTCCTAACAATGCCACTTTAACCCGACTGATATTGGTGACAGAATTCCCCTAACAACACATAATAAAACCAAACATAAATTGAAGGAAGATAGACAACAGTGGCTATGCCAGAAGCACAAAAAAGACATAACCAAGTTGGGTAGCAATTTGCAACTTATATTTGATCAGTTGTTCTTCCAACAATGATCATTGTGCCTTATATAAATATATATCACGATTATTTCATTATGTATCTGAAATATAGAAAATAATTACAAACTTATTTTTTCAATTTATCCTTTTGGCACGGTTACCGCAGGTTGTTCTGTGATATGCTTGGCTATTATTTATATCATGGCCCCTAGCTACACGTAAGTAAAACTTTAAATATCATCGGCACACATCTTAATAGATTGGCTTAAATCAGGTATTAAAGAAGTTAGATTCTAACATTTACATTTTTACTATTGCAGGAACAGCGGAATGTCAAATCGGATGTGTATGCTGCTTCTAGTCCTGATAACTAGTAACTTTTGTGATAAAGCATTGTCACTTTGTGCTGATTCAAATACTTTGAGTCTTAACTTGACCAACAAAAGAATTTCACTATTAGGCGGACCGTTATTTGCAGGCTGTAATCCGGTTGCTTCAGCTATTGATCTCTCATGGAATAACATCACATCACTTGAATTCAATGCTTTTGCTATTTATGATTCTAGCATTCAGAAATATGTTCCGTTCTTTCAGAATTTGCGATCGTTGAACCTAAGTAACAACAGAATTACCAATATCAGTGACAAAGCTCTTACATTTTCTAGGAATCTTCATCTTTTGGATCTGTCAAATAACTCCTTAACTGAACTTAAATCAGGGATTTTCGACAGTATTCCTCTTTTAGAAAGCTTGAAACTATCCCATAATAAAATATCGATCATAGACAATGGCGTGTTTACTTCAAATTTGAGAAATTTAAGACAGGTTGATCTTCAGCATAACCAACTAACCTCGATGGAGATGTGGCCTTACATTATCAAGCCCTCATCAATGCTCTTTATATTTGATGTTCGACACAATATAATAAACAAATTTACCAATAAACTGAATTATACATATGACTTAAAGCCGCCATATAAGACAATGACATACCTTGATTATAATAGATTTACCATCTGGAATGACACCTGGTTTACGCAGTATCACAATCACAAACGCTCCTACCTAAGTGATATGTCAAACTATATCCTTGTGATGTCTTCAAATCCTTGGGTCTGTGATTATCATATGTGTCATCTTGTTTCATCATATCATTCCTTTATACACGGAGATGTTTTGTCAAGATTAATTGTATGTGAGAATCCTCAAGAGCTAAGACGACGACCATTGCATAGCCTTTCTTCACAAGTGCTTCACTGCAACACATCAGTTCCTATTATTGGATAGTGCTCCACTTAAGCAAATGATTGCAAAAAGACGTCTATTTTTGAAACTCAGACTTTTAAACGTTTACTTATAAACATATATTGTTAATGATTGAATACATCATTTTTATTATTTGTTATTATTTGATTTAAACTAGCTTTCAGCAAACTGCGATATCTTTCAGATCGGTACTTTAGCCTTTTTGTTAATTGTTCTTGTGGGCTTTTGTGTCGAGCTGATGAGTCAAGCCCTTTTCAACTGCTTTGTATAGTTTGTTGTTCTTTCGCTCTCTTTATTGGTATAAGAAGTACTAATAGATAAATTCAAACGTTGGAATAGCCAGAAGATACTATATGAAAATGATTCTACTTGTACTATGGTCAAGAGTTGTGTATTGACTAATGTACAAAATATTATTTTTGAGAAATAATTGGCTGTTTATTCAAACTGTGATATGCATCTGTTAATTGCCTTAGTCAAAAGCTATTCTCATTATCATTTTACTGTACTTTGATGAGACGTGTAACTGTTGAATTACACAGGCATTTGTCTCTGAAATTTGTTTTACCTATACACCTTGCTGTGGTATATAGGTATGGTTTCAGAGACAAGTGCCCGTATTTAATCAGTTAAGTACCAATTTAGTGGTTTTATCTATTAAGGTTGCAAGGTAGAGGAAGAGGTTAATTTATTAGATTTTAGTTTGGGTCAACGAAATGTATACGATATTTTTGGTTCACAGTTAGAATCAGAAGAAACACCGACATAGCTAGATTATACAATTAATTAACTTATTACTACCACAACTTGAAATTAATTAGTACTGTAATTTCATTGTTATTAATAAATGGTATATCAGCATTACAAATATAATCTTGAATTCTATCCTAATTCTATCTTATTTTTGGGATTTTATTTTTAGAAATTCATATGTGACGTGACGGCTGTGTATTTTTATGTGCTGGTTTAGGTTGTTTTATGAAATATATCCGTTTTTATTCTGTAATTAGTCACCACTTCGGTTTTACCATGTATATCTATTATATAGTCATTTTATAAAATTTACTGTTTGCAAAAGTATGAATTGTTCTAAATAATGAGGATGTTCTTATCCAAGGCAGACAATTCTAGCCTTATTGGGCACAACTTTTTGAAACTTTTGGTCCCCAGTGCTCTTCAACTTTGAACTTGTTTTGTCTTTCGAACTTTTTCATCTAAGCGTCACTAGTTTAGTCTTGTGTGGACGAAACGCACGTCTGGCGTATTAAATTTTAAACCTGGTACCTTTTGTTAGCTATTATTCGTGTGTTTCTCTATCCTATATGTTCTTCCATTTATTTGTATTGTAGTCCTGTCATGTAATGTTGTCATTTTTATGTTTTATTTAACATTGCCACAAAGCGGGAGGTTTGGCATGCCACAAAACCAAGTTCAACCCATAATTATTTTCTTAAAATGACCTGTACCAAGTCAGGAAAATGGCCATTGTTATATTATAGTTCGTTTCTGTGTGTGTTACATTTTAATGTAGTGTTTCTGTTGTTTCTGTAGTAGATCTCTTATATTTGATGCGTTTCCCTCAGTTTTAGTTTGTAAACCGGATTTTGTTTTTTTTTCTCAATCGATTTATGAATTTCTAACAGCGGTTTACTACTGTTGCCTTTATTATTCAAATCAATTCCATTCTTTGTTCATCGTTCAAATAGTTTTGCATCAGTGTACCTTCTTTATACAAATGACAAAAGTAGCAAGTAAATTCACAAAAATACTGACACGCATAAAATATCAAAAGAAATCAAAAATATATACAGTTCATTTGGTCACATTGACATATACATGTGAAGTATTTAAAACAATATTTCAATGAATATAGATGTTTTGGCTAACATCTACACTCTAGTTTTTGATAAAATCTTCCTATCCTTCCAAGGATTGAAAATTTCACAGAAACATATTGGTGCATGTTCTAGTTTATCTGTTGACGTACTTGATCCACGATATTCCCCCTGTCTTTAATCCTTTATTTGTATTCTGAATAGATTGTCGAGATTTGAATATCAGAAGACTACTGTAAACACAAGTCTGACCTATAGCTATGTAGCGATAGCAATGAAAGATTAAAGTTTCTGTGATATAGATACAATGGATAAGCGTTGATTCTTGAAAAAGAAACCATGAGCCTGCGGGGCGAATGGTTTGTTTTTCATGAATCAACGCTTATCCATTGTATCTATCACTTAAACTATTGTGATAATATCTTTTGAAAATTAACGACTATTCTTAATTAGAAGGTATTGTTAGTGAGTTGAAATAACCATGTAATCGTGTCAAACGATCTATTACAATAAATTAGATATCACAATTAAATGGTTAAAAAATACAAATATATTATAACACAACACGTCTGCCCTGAAAGATCTTCATATCATTAGGCATCCGAATGTTATCTGTTTTTACAAAATAAGACATATTCGAACTTATTTCTATTTGAATTGATCTTAATGGAAATGGAGAATGTGTCAAAGGGACAACAACCCGACAAAAAAACATTATATATAGTGCATATAATAAGTATGTTTCCGAAATTTCTAGCAATAAGCCTAATTCAAGACATATCACGATTTTCTACACAGCTACTTTTGCAAACTTTAAGGTACTATTTCTGTACTAAAAATCTGTAGTACTGGAAATCTACTTTTAATATTCAGTACTATTTTGTTACTTTAAAATTATTGTAATATTTAGGCACCTGTATTTTACAATACTTTATTTGTACTTGAAATCTAGGAACTACAGACTTTTGGTTACTACTGTTACATTTTCAGCATTTTGAATGTTTTTCTATTTCAAATCTCTAAAAAGGTATGATTTTCATGGAATATTGCTATCATAGTTGGTATTATTTCTGTACCAAAATATTAAATACAAATCAAGTACTGTAAAATACAATTACATTAATATTACAATAATTCTAAAGTAAAGAAATAGTACTGAATATTAAAAGTAAATTTCCAGTACTACATATGTTTAGTACAGAAATAGTACCTATGAAAAAGTAGCTGTGTAGCATAGGAGTTTGCGAATTAAAATTTGTAAAATTATGTAGTAAAACAGATGAAATCATATAATATTAGTTTATAAAACAAAAATGGACCAATATTATGCAATCCAGTTTTGTTTTGTTTGAAACATATGGAATAGCCAACCATTATCCGATAATAAACGACCAAAACGCGACAATAACATTCAAAACAAGAACAAAAACTAGAAATCTAGACTATTGGAACAACAAAGAGAATTCAGGGAGTCGAACCTAAACAGCCAAGTCCTTAGCTTTAACTCATTTATCGTACTAACTACTTTTTTTTTTATCTTTATTATATCGTACTAACTACGAAACCTCGTGGCTACCAACTCATACTATACGATTACCTATTATGTATATATAAAGGTAGAAACCATGTGTGTCCGTTGTACCGATGTATATCATATATTAATTTATATATATAAAATATACTTTTAAATCGTAACCAATTGGTAGCCCAGGGGTTTCGTCGATATGTTTATGTCAGTAACAAGCTACACAATTTATGGACGGGTTCGATTCCCAGTGAAGGCATATAGAAATTACAAAAATTAAAGGAAAGTTTTTAAAAATAATCCCATTAGTGAACAGAAATCAGAAAATTAGTCAATTCAAACTTAATGATATTAGGGACACAAAGGAAATAATAGAATATAATCTGGTGAGTCCATTTCAGCGACGGATTTAGGAAGCGTTGATTCTAGAAAAAGAATCCACTGTAAATGAATAGGCTGACGTCACCACAATGGTTTAATTCTGAGTCCACCTATAAACAGTATGGTTGATTCCTAAGTTCAAGTGAAATTGGCCCTACCTCTCTCCCAAATTAACACATACAAATGATACTTTTTTATTGCAGCATGTCAACTTTTTGCACGCGTTTAAAACTTATAGGCTATGCTAATGCAATATAAGTATAACACCGTATTTATCTCGTAAATCAGATTTGGTTTTATGTGAATGCTAACATGCTCAAAAACAATTTACTTTCCTTTCTAAGAACTTTTTATTGGAACACATATTTTCATTTAAAAGACTATTATAAAACGACTAATAGTTCCAAAGCTATATACTGGGTATGAATTATTTACCGAAGGCAAATATTTTCCCTAACTTTCTGTATTATTTGAAACAGATATCTATTCGCTATTCGGACAATAGCAACGTCATTGTCTCCTCGGAAAATAGTTCTATGATTCCTGCCATTCTTTATCTCATAACTCATATTGAGTTTGATGTGAATGCTTACATACTCATTAATACTGATGAGATATCGGAACCGTCTCTTACATTGAATTTTTTCTCTTAAAAACTTCAAGATATGGCATGTTAAAATCCAATCAAATCCACTCAAACTCATAGTGACATAACGTCCTTTTACAAAGAGGTGAGGTCCTTGGTCAGGCAAGAAGTTGAGGCCAAGTTCAAAGTTCTAAATTTGGCTTGTAATTGTAATTCATATTGAATCTTTATACTTATCGACATTATGTTTGTGTCAAATTGTAAGTTATGACATGACACAACGCAAATTCATTTACGTCGAAGTACTCTTTATATTAAATTTAATAGGAGTTTTCCCCTTATCTGCTTATAATATTTTCAAAGAAAACCTCTTGGTAGGATAATTTCTTGACATACACAGTCATCTCAGTACCAGAGTCTATGACAAACGAGACGATTTCTATATTGAAATTATCAATTTCCAAATTATGGATTTCCAAATTATCAATTTACCCCACCTTAGTAGCACTATACCAACTTCACCCGCACATGGGATATACATTTCCCAACTTTTTCGGTATTTAAGAGCTTGCAGCTTCTACTCAGACGTCACACGTGTCTAAGCAGCAAGTTGTTGAATCAGGGTTATTTCGAAGAACTTCTCGTTCTTTATTCTAAAAAAAATATCGGAAGGTACCAATACCTTGTTGATAAATGTTGCGTATCAACTTCACAAATAATACATGTTGGTCTTGAAATATAGATTCTGCGTACTGACTTTGTTTATCATCTTAATACGTGTTATAGTGTTCTTTTATTTGTCTTTATTAATACTTCTTTTACTGTTTTGTCTGTTTTGGTGATATCCATTTGACGTGGCTCTGTGCTTATACATCCTGTCATTGTGTTTTTGGCATAATCTTTCATATTGGGTTGTCAGTGACTTTTTATGTTTCTTTGATACATATGACGTGACTCTGTACTTAAACATTCCGCTATTGTGCTATTGTTCTATTATTATTTTTGTATTCTGGTCTTTCATATTTGCTAATGCTTTGCGTATATGCCCTTTTTTTAATACATAATGATGTGGTTTTTTTTTTAAGAAGAAATACACAATAAAGTGCAATATAGACAAGCGGCAACTTGGAGAAGGAAAAAAAAGGAAAAAAGGATATGCCTAAAGAACTATAGAATATAAAATGTTCATACTTTGAACGACAACATTATTTATATCTCTACCTGTATGAGACGTTTACATTCTGACGTCAAACACACGATTCAATGTTAGAGTCAATGTTGCTCTAGCTACTTGGTCACAGTTCTTAAAGACTTTTAATTTTTACATCCCGTTATTTGCTATTGTAAAACTTGTTTGTTGCTTTTCTGCTTTGTGCTTTGTCTATATGCCTTTTTATGTTTCTTCGTTACATATATGACCTGGCTCTGTACTTATACATCTCGTCATTGTGTTATTGTACTATGGCATATTTGTGTATTCGGGTCTTAAAATTTTGCTAATATGCTTGGTATATATGTCATTTTGTGCTTCTTTGTTACATTTTTTATTTTAGTGATTAAGATTATAACAGCTGTATATTTGACATTTTTACCTATTATGTCTGTGTGTTTGTTCACGCATCGTCGTCAATATAAGGGAATTCGATGCGATTGTCATACAAGTGAGAGGTTTAGCTAGTTATAAATCCGTGTTCAACCCACCATTTTCTACATAAGAAAATGCCTGTTCCAAGTAAGGAATATGACTTTTGTTATCCATTCGTTTGATGTGCTTGAGCTTTTGATTTTGCTATTTGATTAGGGACTTTCCGTTTTGAATTCTCCTCGGAGTTCAGTATTTTTGTGATTTTACTTTAACCATACATATTAGATACTTGAATGATTTGATTTGAAATAATTTAACATCTTAATAGCGCAATGGGAAATTTGTTATTGTATTTTTTTTAATTTCTCATCTAAGACTGAAATTTATGAATTATTGGTTATAGCTTCATACGCGTAAGTTACAATAGACATATGACCTCCCGGTGTCATATGATATTTTACATTACACTGTTGGTTTCGATATATTTTTGCTTGAAAAAAGGGTAATTTTGTCTAAACTTTCTTTAGTGTTTCAACATGGTATATGTGTAGTTCGGCTAAAGTTTAGATCATTAAACCATAACGGTTTCGATGTTTGGAATTATAAAGTACTTAATTTTCCTTTTTTACGATAAAAGGGATATAGTTACGATACTGTTGTCAGGTCATTAAATATTGCATATTTTGGCTTTAATATTGATTCACTTATAGGGTCATTGCATCGGAATTAAACACATTTATTCTAAAACCAGTTGTTGGCATGGCACGGGTTATGTTCTTCTCATATATTTTATGATGGTATAATACTAGACCCCTAACAGGAGGGATTGTGCCTGGTATTCATATGATGAAGACATAATCTTTCAATCAGTTTAATTGAGGTCTGGAGCTGGCATGTCAGTAACTGCTAGTAGTCTGTTGTTATTTATGTATTAATGTCATTTTGTTTATTTTCTTTTGTTTCATATTCTAACATTGGACTCGGACTTCTCTTAAACTGAGTTTTACTGTGCGTTTGTTTTTCTACATTGGCTAGAGGTATAGGGGAAGGGTTGAGATCTAAAAAAAACCATGTTTAACCCCGCTGCAAGTTTGCACCTGTCCCAAGTCTCTGGCCTTTGTTAGTCTAGTATGATTTTATTTTAATTTCTTGTACATAATTCGGAGTTAAGTATGACGTCCATTATCACTAAAGTAGTATGCATATTTGTTTAGGGGCCAGCTGAAGGACGCCTCCGGGTGCGGGATTTTTATCGCTACATTGAAGACCCATTGGTGGCCTTCGGCTGTTGTCTGCTCTATGGCCGGGTTGTTGTTGCTTTTACACATTCCCCGTTTCCATTCTCAATTTTATTAAATCGTAGGATCGTCCAATAAGATTATTGACAAAGATAAAACCAGATAGAAAAGTTTGTGCATATTTTATGCAACCATAGGAATTATCCCGACTTGCTGTTTTGTTGGTTTGAAGAAGATTTAAATATAATGTAATATTTGTATACGATGTATATAACTACAGAAATATATAGATAACGTCTCGACATACTCATGTTTACTGCATTTTTTATTTAAACATCTAACAGGTATGTAAAGTTTTATTTTCAAGACATTCAGACATGTTAAATCACATTTCTGCAAATAATTTCTTTTTATGAATACAAGTGAGATGTTTAGGTAGCTTTAAAACCAGTTTTAATCCACCATTTTCTACATAAGGAAATGCTTGTCCCAAGTCATGAATATGACAATTGTTATCCATTCGATTGATGCTAATAATATTCTACAAGTACAATCTAATATTGGTCAATTTTCTCGTATATGATAAGTATTTGATTATCTGTGTTTATTTCGTCAGACAAAATAAACGAATTATTATGTTAGAAAAGAGCGAAAGATACCAAAGGGACATTCAAACTCAAACTCGAAAATAAACCGACAACACCATGGCTAAAAAAGACCAACAAACAACAGTACACAAAACACAACATAGAAAACTGAAGACTTAGCAACACAAACACCACCAACTATCAAATGATTTTTTGTTTTATTTTTTATAGACTCTATCTTTTCATCGTATTCTTTTTATCTTTGTAAAAATGAAGTTCAATCATTTCAATCTTAAGCTTGCGCCAGTTAAAAGTAACCAAGTTGCTTTATATCTTTAAACATTTTGACAAGGACAAACAAACTGCAATAATAATTCCAATCATATGCAGTTTTAAATCAATAACCAAGGTAAACTCAAATACTGAATTAATAAGTTAGTGTGTTCGCTGTCGATTTGAATTGACAGATTGCCAGTTTTTTGTTATATGTCAAGTCAATATATTAAATATTCATTTAATATTCATTTCATATTTCATTTGTTTTTTCTAATTTACAGATATATTAAGAGTGTAACGGACAGACATGTTACAAAGATTAATGCTCTCTATACTACTTCAGTTGATACCTTTTGTGTCCGGTCGATGTTCAGATGCAACTGTCACCGACATTAATATGTCCAACCTTGGCATATCTGAAATCAACGAGTCATTATTCCAAAACTGTAATCCACAAGCTTATAGTCTTGACTTGTCTGGAAACAAAATTACACTTATTAATGAAACTGCTTTTGCATCTTATGATAGTAGAATTCACAAGTATATTCCTTTGTTCTACCAACTGAAAACACTAAATTTGAATGACAACAAAATCATCTCAGTAGACCCTAATGCTTTCAAATATACAAAAGTGCTAAATACATTGTATATTAGAGACAATCAACTGAAAGTTATAGAATCTGGAATGTTTGATCTTATTGGCGATACACTGGTAACTTTGGTAATGTCAAACAATCAAATATCTTCAATCGGTATGTCGGTTTTTCATACCAACATTAAAAAACTTCATAACGTTGATCTTTCACATAACAAAATGACGTACATGGAAGCATGGCCATATATCCCTCCTTCTATCTCAATATTTAATCTAAGTAATAACGACGTGAATAAATTTACAAATCATCTCAACTGGACTTATGATTTAACCGAACCTTACTTTACCTATGTTGATTTGATGTACAATAATTTTACCGAATGGGATAACGAGTGGTTCTGGAGATATCAAAATCACAAAGGAAATTATGCCTTTGAATTACCAAACTATCGGTTAAAATTAACAAACAATCCCTGGAATTGTGATTGTCATATGTATTACATAATATCAACGATCCAAGATTATTTTTATCGATTTGGGCAATTAGAGTTCATCCATATTGAATGCGAACATCCTGCGAATCTTAGGAGAAAACGAATAATTGATGTAGATCTGTCAACGTTTGTTTGCGACTCAAAGGTAGACTTTCCTTTCGGATAACAACGCCAGGATAATTGGCAATCTAATATTCAGAAAACCACGATGGAACTGTCTTTATCTGGCATAATCAATATTATAGTGTCAACAGGAAAAGAAAAAAGAAATCCGGATACTCGACAGATATTCATATACCATATTTTATCCAGAAGTTAAAAGATGTATAAATATATTTATAACAATCATTTATAATTAGATTTGTCAGACATCGGACATCACATGTACGTTGATAATAATCTTATTGTTTGTATATGATTTGTTTATTACATGTATGGTTTAATAGGAATATTAAAATCAGATTTTCCCGCCGTTTTAGCATATAAATGTTATACCACTAATCGGAATATATTAGTGAAGGAATATTTTGGCGGTTTACAGCAGAACAGTAGTGTTTTAATTTTTGTGAGTAAAATTTTGGTATTTTCGATCAATTCATTAGAAAAAAATTCCATAATATTATTCAATAGATATAAGAAGATGTGGTATGAGTGCCAATGAGACAACTCTCCACCTTAGTCACAATTAATAACAGTAAACTGCTATATGTCAAAGTAGGGTCTTCAACACGGAGCCTTGGCTCACACCGAACAGCAAACTATAAAGGGGCCCAAAAATTATTAGTGTAAAACCATTCAAACGGTCTTATCTATAAAAAAAAAACCCGAGAAACGAGAAACACTTATGAACCACATTAACAAACGACAACTACTTAACATCAGATACCTGACTTAGGACAGGTGCAAACAAATACAGCTGGTTCAAACGGTTTAATGATACCAAACCTTCACCCTTATCTGAAACAATAGTGTAACATTACAACATAGAAAGACACACTATAAAATATCAATTGAAATGGCTTAACTCAATCGGAAAGCAGTTTTACTTTTGAAAATGCAACTTTACGCTATTCAAAACAGGCGCATTGCATTTGCGCCAATTTTAAAAGAAACCAACCTGTTATTTGCGCCACAAGATTATATTTCATTTGCGCCAAAAAATGAAAACTTCATTTGCGCCGCTTTACAGGTTATACAGGTAATAAAAAACGGAAAAGTTGAATATGTAGCTCTATACGAATTGTTTCTACATACGTATAACAGAACTGACTTATATCTATTTTATAGTGTATAGTGCTTCGAACTGTCTCAATATTTTACTCCAGTGTATAGTGCTTTCTTTTATGTTTTTTTTTATAAGGATTATATATAACAGGACTACGTTTTAACAAGGTCTTAACGTTGATCTATATTAGAACTGTGTTTTATCAAGGTTTAACATTATGTGAACTAGTGTGATTTTATGATGTCTGATTTCTGACTTAAACTGTCTTTTTTTATATTAAATTTTTTTTTGAAAATGTCTATGTTTTATACTATTTATCTGTATTTAAGGTGATATTGGAGCAAATGAAAGATTTTATTTTTGGCGCAAATGAAATATGGTTTGTAGCGCAAATGAAATATGGTTTGTGGCGCAATTGACATATTTTTTTTTTTTGCGCAAACAAAATGACAACTGGTGCAAAAGCAAAGCATCGTTCAATACAATTGTATGCATCCATAAATTGGAAACACAGTAGACAATACAATTTTTCTTAAAAAGTTCATTCGAAGATTCTAATTTCTGTCGATAAATATTCCGTTTCAACCTCACAAATAATACATGATGGTCTTGAAGTATAGAGTTTAGGTACTGACGTTTTTATCATCTAAATTACGTGTTATAATGTTGTTTTACCTGTCTTTGAAAACCATTAACCTTTACTGTTTACTCAATTTATGGTAATAACCTTTTGACGTGGCTCGATGTTTATGCATCCTGTCATGTGTTGTTGGGCTGAGACAATGTCTTTAATTTTTGCATATGTGCTTTGTCTATATACCATTTTGTTTTTCTTTGTTGGTATATTTGTTTGTTTGCAGCAAGAGTGTCAAAAAGACAAATCTAACCTGGGATAATATGGCATTAAATGAAACAACGTACACAGGTCAATTTAATTAAAATGAATTTGTTGTAAGGAGTACGGAAGTAAACTTATTTTTACAAAACTAATACACTTGTTATTCAGAGTACGAGTACAGGGAAAACGGTACTATTTATTCTGCCATAGGCGAAAATATTAACAGTTTCTAAATTTACCACTTTTTAAGATAAAAACCCGGATAAAACAGTTATATGTTGTGTTAGTACTTTATTATTGTGTTTTAAAAATTAAAGCCTAATAGTATTACGACCAACTTCCAACGGAGCTTGTTTATGTTTTCCATGCCCAATGTCATTTTGCACCAAATTTATGAAATTTTGCAATTCTTTTCGAATAATTCTCTAGAAAATATTTCAATAGGTTTCAAAATTTATATTGTAAATATACACACTGCAGTCATTCATAGATAAATTAAAAATAAATTGTACCCTTACATCCAATCACAGAGCTCCTAATTTGACTTCCTTCACCTGCCTTAATTTGCCTCCTTCACCTGCCTTGGGTACACAAAAGGCCAACCTAATGCTGGGAAAATTAAATACTACCGTTTTCCCTACAGAAGTGTAAGTATGGTTTCCGAAATCAGCCAAATTAATTTAGGCAAAACATTTTAATGTTCCTATTTACAACATTAAATATATATAATTTTTAAATTAAATGATTATGGTAACAGTATGACAGAACATATTTTTCTGATTTATATCAGCATATATATCTGGTTTGAACATCGATAAACTATAACAGTTGCCTTAATTGACACATATACACATATATACATATGATATATAATATACAAATACAATAATGGTTCATATAAAAAGAAACCATGTCAATACCATTTTAAGGATCTAAATTTGGAATCGATCTTACAATTAACATAAAGTGTGATAGTAAAATTTATAAATAAATTTAAATATACCACAATTCTAAAAGAATTTTTATCACGAACATATTGAACTCCTTTGAGAGAAGAACAGAAGAAGATCATACTGTTAATATAGAGGATTTGTATCAGTTAAATCTTAGTACCTATATTTCCAATAACTGTACATTTTATAGGGTTTTGCTAATGGCATTGCCTTCCTCTATGATTTGAGTGACACTCTTTTCTTCTCTGTCTTGCGAAGTTAGCCATTGTATTGCCTTGTTATAAATCATTTCCCATTCAGATTTACGTTTACTGAAATTTTTCTCTAGGAAAGCAACAACTAATGCTGTACACCAAATATTACCCTGAAATAGTTAAATGCATTCAGATTTATTAGAGTGAAAACCTTGATTAACAGTAAAATAAATGCAACGTAACTCGAAAAATATCAAGACAAAAAAAAAAATAATAGAAACATTCAAGACACCGTCGGCATGTTGAAATTTCTAGGTCTTAGGTCCTCTACAAGGTATCTATTTGGTTTTTTTGTGAGGTTAATTCTGTTTTGTCTTAAAACACGCATGAACTGAAACATTAGTCCTACAGAGGTTGTGGATATTTTGTCGTTATCAGTTCCACCTCATGGAGTAGCAGTCAGGCTTTAGCCATTTCTGAGTGGTTAAAATTTTTCCATACGTATCTTTATTTTACCATTTGATAAGAGACCTTCTGTTTTGAATTTACCCGCGATTTTGGTATTTTTGGTATTTTTCTTTTCATGTTTTCCTTTAAAGTGTTTCACCTGTTTAAGTATGTGAAAAAATTGTGTTTAATCATTTGGCATTTCAAAATCATCAATTGGTTAAATTCTCCCTGGTTTATCAAGTGAATCTAAAACCTATAGTTTTAATTCTATAAAGGAATTAGAAGAACCAAGATGACCATTGAAAGTTTCAGTCTTTAGTTACATTACTTGTACCAACTCCGAAGAATGATCACCTCAAAACGGAGAGGATGGTTATCTATATATATTTAAAGGAGGAGATTTGAAAAAGAATGTGTTATGTGCTTCTGCTTTTTTTTTTTGGAATTTACAAAATAAATTCATCAAATATTATGAATTGCTCAGTTAAGATTATCGTTATAGTTGCAGATCCTTTTATTAAACAGAGTATTAGTCATGCACAACTAGCTCTTGTTTTATGTGAGTCCAATGAAGACAATTAATCTAGAAATAAAGGTTCTGTTAGCAAATAAATTGTTATAATTCCTCGAGAATAACACTTGTTCTTCTGAAATGCTTTTCTATAATAACCATTATCAGGACTGCTTAAACCCACTCATTTGCAATTTTAGTAAAACTTGGATTTATAAATATTAAAATACTTGATGTAAATATAATACAATAGCTAAATCGACTTGAGGTGGTTAGAACATTTATCGGTTTATACTTATGAAAGTAGAAATTTAAGATATGTTCTAACTCCTGTTATTCCCACAGCCCTAACTTCTGATATTAAGAATCTCGGGGACAAGTCAATCACCAGCAGCAGTATCAACTTAGTGTTATAAATTCAAAATAACATTTAATGAAATGGTATGTCGAAGCGCTTTTCTTGACTTAACTTCATCATAATTTTTTATCAACAATAGACATCATACAACTTAATAAATACACATATGTGCAGCATAGGTGACTTTATGGTACAATGAAAGACTAAATTTTAATTGTATTCAGTCTTGTGTTATCATGTTTTGTAAATTTTAGAAATATGTAGAAAATAGTTAAGGATGGTACATATGTGATTATCTAACTTGAAACTCATTGGAATTTTGCAATTGATAAGGGGGCGCTACTTCAAGCACATGTTCTAATATCCAACCTCTTTTCCAAATTGCTGCCAAAGGAAGAACACACAGAAATTTGGTGACATTCAATTTTCATAAAATATTTTAACAATTTTTGAAAGACCTTTGAAAAAATGACTATTTCACGACGGAAACGTTTATTATTGAATATTTATTTAATTAAGAATTGAATGCTTCTTTTTATAAATTTAAATTCGTAAAATCGTTGACCGATGTACATTTGCGCTTATTCTAAAAACGTGCGAACGATCAGCGCTTTATAACCCGTATAAAATTAAAAAAGTGGCATTCAATTTTTATAACTACATTTAGTGCTATGGGATTATAAAAACACTTTTTCTTTAATTTGCCTGTGTACTTTATTGCAGAAGCTCGTTTCATCATGAATGTCACATTCAATTTTAAAATGAAGGATGATTTCAGAATGACGCGAGGTTGCTGTTAGCCAACCAAAACAACGTATTTGTAAGAAACATAGATTATATAAGGTATGTAAAATTATCATAATGTCGAAAAATGAGTTTTGTAAATTATTATTGGCAAATCATGGGTCCATCTCAAATTCATGTCCAGTATCCTTAAACCTGCACGATCTCTTTAGAGAGCTGTTTTGTGTTCTGGGACAGAAGAGAATATTTTGAAGATTTTAGGTTAGATTAGGCTTTAAGCTTCTTATAGGACCCTTCGCCAATTCATTCGATTATTGGATCCTTGTCATATCGTTCTATTATGGAACCCTTTGCTATTTCATTTTATCACAATGGCAAGAGGAAAGGGGACGTAAGTCTTCTGATTATGAATAATAAAGACAACAGTAGTAAACCGCTGTTCGAAACTTATACATCGATTAAAAACAAAAAAAATCCGGGTTACAACTAAAACTGAGGGAAACGCATCAAATATAAGAAGAGAAGAACAAGGACACAACAAAAACATATGACCCTTTTATACAATCAATAAGATTTCAGTGTTATTTTTAGGACAAAAAGCATGACACAATTTTCAACAGATATTTCGACATGTCTTGACCTGATTTTTTATTACCAAAGGTTGGCAACTATGGTTCCTATTTGAAAAAAAAGTATTAACAAAGGGTCTCTTTTTGCCGAGAAATATGGTATTTAAAGACTAGTTGTGAAGTATTTGTAAATTTTAAACTATAAAGACATTGATATATTATGGTTATTTACTGAAAAAAACAGGCCATATAAGGCTCTAATTGTATTCTGTCCTTACCTTGTATTTAGCTTCCATCTCCTTTTGGGTAATATTAAGCACTGATTCCAGCTCAGATGATGGTGACCAGGAACCATCAAAGTTTTGCAGTGACACAATGATCATCATTTTATCTCCTGATGATTTTGTGTGTTTCCTTTCTCTCAACTTGTTTGATAATAAACGAGATTTATTAACCCCTCTAGACCTGACATGTAGCAGATCACACTCTGGGTCTTTCTTTGATCTTGAACTTGCATATGCATCCATGCTGTCACAAACAAGCCCTTCACTAGAAGATCATTAAAGAAACATAAATATTGACATAACGAGTCAACAATTGGACCATTAATAAAATGAATCAATATTGTACCAATGAACGGATGATCATCAGTTTGTCTATGCATACGTGTAGCTCGCTTTCAAAGACGAGAACATACTCACACGAAATCGCTATATTGTTTTTACTAGACTAAGATAAGTTTGAAAAATGCCTGTATGACTAGTTGTATGTGGTAACTCTTGGGGACCGCGGATTTTGTTAGAAAACTGTTACGGTCTTTACTTAAAATAACATTGTATATCAAAATCTTCTTTATTTTGGTATAATAATATTTGTATATTACTCTTATCTCAAATAACATACTCCGACAATTTTCAAAGCTGTCAATTCGAATGAAAAACCAGATGCTCCGCAGGGCGCAGCTTTATACGACCGCAGTGGTCGAACCCTGAGCTGTTGGGGCAAGTATGGACACAACATTCAAGCTTGATACAGTTCTGATTGTGATCAATTTTTTGACATACTATAGGTTTCTGACACAAAACAAATGTCAAGATCTTACAAATTGATTTAGCAATACTGTGCAATTAAATATTTCTTCTTGAAACTTTTCAAACATTTGAAATTTGAGAAATTTTGAAAAAAAATTGAACTCCTTAAAAAAGATTGGACCCCCCGCCTTATAGGAGCAATTACCCCCAAACTTGATCCCAGCCTTTCCATTGTTGTATATTCAACCGTATTGTGCAATTCAGAGTGATCCATACACTTAAACAGAAGTTATTGTCTAGAAACTAGAAAAAAAACCTTTTTTGGCCCCTAATCCTAAAAGAATGAGGCAATAACCCCCAAACTCAATCCAAGTCGGTTTTTTTGTGATTTGGAACTTTGTGGTATCATGTCAGAGAAATCCATACACTTACACACAAGTTATTGTCAAGAAACTACAAAAATGCTTGCTTTTGGTTCCTTTTGGGCCCTTAATTCCTTAACTGTTGACACCATAGACCCAAAATAAATCCAAACCTTTTACTTGTGGTATTAAAGACTGTGGTACAATTGCAGAGCCATTGGAATACTTATACACAAGTTATTTTCTTTAAAGTAGAACAAAATGCTTGTTTTTGGGACCCTTTTTGATCCCTAACCTTCCTTTTTGTGGTATTGAACCTTCTTATTAAATTTCAAAGAGATCTATTCACGTTAACTTAAGATATTGTCCGGAAACTAAATGTTTCTTCGGACGACGACGACGACGTCATACCATTATTAGATCCCCCAAAAAATTTAGCTGTCGTATAAAAACCTTAAATTAAAATTCCTCATTTGTTAAATTAGAGCTAGGAGTTGAAATTTTCAATAACTTTGATAACACTGATGTTCCAAAAGTAGTACATCAAGTCCTTATCTGTTTTTAAAGGTTCATTCAATTTAAACATGAAAGATAATGATTTATTATCATTATGCTAATATGAATTTTACCTGTTCTTACTTGTATTGAACAGTTTCTGGCATTACATATTTAACATGTTTAAAGTAATGTCTTTTTATAGTCTTATACTATTATTACAATTCTTTTTGTTATTTTGCAATGTGATGCACTGGTACACCACATTTTAAGTTAAGGAAGATCGTTTGGTACGAATTTTTAATTTTTATTGTATGTGCCTGTCATGGGTCAAAAGTCTGCAATTTACTGGTTGTCGTTTGTTGCTGTATATCATATTTGTTTTTTATGCATTGGTTTGTATATAAATCAGGCCGTCAGATTTCGGGGTATTTTATATCTGACTCTATGGTATTGTTTTTGTTCATTGTTGAAGGCTTTACGATTACTAATAGTTGTTAACTTTTATTTCATTTCGTCTCTAATGAAGAGCTGTATCATTGGCAAGTATACAACGTCTTCTTATTTTTTTCTTTTAAAGTTTTACTCCATATACTTAACATTAACAATGATCTAAGACAAGGAGTCCAATATGTCCAAGGTCGCACAAAGAATAAAGATATAAGGTACATCACTGAATGGGGAAAATGTGCCCTTCTCATAGTGTATGGGTCTAAATTCATACATATCATATACTTAAAGCAATTCTACCCTAAACATTCAGAACATATTTTCCTACCACATTATTCCCTATTAATGATGGATTTCAAGTTTTACAGTAGACAATGGATTGCGTTCTACGTCTATTTTTTTTAAGCATGATTGTGATGTTTTTTTGTGTTGGAAGAATGATTGACATAATTTTAAAGACCATAAGGATGTTTTTTGCCAAGTTTTTTTCCGGATTACCATTTGATTTTAGAAGAGCATAATTTTTGGAAGAAAAAAATCCCACCAAAAACAACGCTTTACTGGCACCAAATGATATCTCACACTGCACTGAAGGACCAGAAGAACTACTGGCTTAACTCTTTCGGTATTGGTACCTTGTGAATCCTATTCCTTTTCTCCTAACAGATCAATTTGATCATTCCTTACATTGTGTTCCAATTTCGAAACAGTTGATGGAAAAAAAACCTAGGCCTTATTTTACAAATTCGTAAACTACTACTTACTCAAACGAATAAATATTGACCATAAGACCACATTAGTGAAACACTGCTCCATTTTCCCTAAACTTAATTTAAAGAAAATGTAGTGACACTGTCAGCACGTTGTATTTTTGACACTGTAATATTTAATTACATACAATCAAATGGGATAGTACTTCTAATCCTAAATCATTTTTAAAAGTTGAGAAAATCAAGCCTACCATTGCAAGACATTCTAAATATTCGCAATAGGAGAATGTATGCTGGACACAGAACTTCTTTCAAAACAGCTTAATACAGGGTGGTATTAAAAGTTAAACATTACAAATACTACGTTAGTTTACCATGACAATGAATATACATACATTGATGTCAACAAATAATAAAGTATTCCCTAGTATTTAACTGTAATAAACTAATGATACTTCCATTTTACTAGTATTAAAAAGCTTCATTACCTTGTATTTATTGATGGTTTGCTGGAATTTGATCTTGGAATACAACTGCGGATTAGTTCCATTGGTGCACTATTCTCTCTTCCACTTCTTCCTTAAAATAAAAAAATAAAAATAATACAAAATTCAGTGTATTATAATAACAATATACTAAATATGTTATGAAAATGTTCAAAAGATTTGAGATATAAGATATGGCAAGAGCGTGATTTACTCAGACTATTTATGATGTCTCTACACTAAATTCATTGGAAGTGTACTGATTGATACTTTAGTCTGGGAGAGAATGCATTTATTCATGAGTTGTTATCTTTCAGCAACTGATAGTACACTCATTTCATAGTTTTGTTCTATCGTGTTGATATTACTGTAAATTCAAAAAATGTTTTTATGACTGCAGCTAAGTAAGATCTTGTAAAGAATAACTCGCATTCTGACATATTAAACACATATTTGTTTGCCGGATTTACTGAACTCGCTATAATAAATTTTGCATTTTTGTCCATTCTTCCAAAATAACAATAATAAATGCACACACTAATTTCTGAATTAACAGGGATTGTCTAAGTGTTATCTTCGCTAGCCAATGGTTATAATCCATTCCCCTTCTCTCCACCTTTGGCAGATTAAGCCAACATTTTTTAGTATAATGCTGCACCATCTACCAGTATATAAAATTCTAACCAATTTCGACTGCATCATTCTTGACCATAGCAGCACTTTAACTCTCTTCCGTTTGGATATGTAAACATGATTGTGTCTAGCGTCAACAAATGTCGATAGAAGGATTCGAAAATACATAATGACTTTTAAACATTTGCTCACGAAACATGCGTTGGAAATTCAATTAGTTCAACAAGATCTTTAAAATGCCACAAAACATCGCCAAATGCTTTGGAGTTAAAGACATGTTGTTCAATGTACAGGTGACAATTGGTTATTTACAGTTTCGAAATTTACACGTCACGTCACGTGGCCATCTTATAACCTTAATCCGCCAACGGTGGAGAGGACAAGACAGGATCGAAACCTTTGGCGAGCGCAGATGTTTTAGAGTTTCTTACCAATATTTTTCGTTAGGAAAATGTTACTGATTGTTCTTAGGTTAGGAGAGTTAAGCGCTCACAAACATGTTCAACCCCGCCACATTCTTGATGTGCCTGGACCAAGTAAGGAGCCTGCAGTTCAGTGGTTGTAGTTAGTTCATGTCTTTTATACTTGTTTTTCCTTTGTTATACATACGCCATATATTTTCTAAATTTAATTGCTTCACATGTTTCAAGTTGAATCCTAATAGCCAACCATGGTTGTTTTTTGTCAGTTTTAAAGCTCTTATTGTTGCCTTCATTGCAAAAAATCACTTCATTTGAATTCTGGTGGATAGCAATTATACCAAATCTCCTTCTTTTAATATTTTCTATTACATTGTTTATACTGATTTCCCAGTAAGAATAAGAACAGTAATACAACTTCACACATATGTCTCAGATAAGGGACAAAAGTCCAATAACTCCCTTATTCACTATAGAAGTTGAGTACGAGGGTGGGTTTAACGACCTTGACTACCACTGAGTACCTTGTATACTGTAAACAAAAATAATAAACTCCACACATATGGTCTCAGATAAGTATCATTCACAAAGGGTCAATGTCCAAATACATCCAGGTTTATTGTCAAAGTAATAAACATCCATACATATGTCTCATATATGTTTCATTTACAAGAGGTCAACGTGCAATAACTCATTCATATACTGTCAAAGAAATACACATCAACACACATGGTCTAAGATAAGTATCATTCACAAGAGGTGAAAGTCAAATGACCCCCTCATATAAGTTAGTAATAAACCCTCACACATATCGTATCGCATATGAATAATTACACATTACCTGAAGATCTGCGGAAGCAGTGAAAGTACTAGTAAAAAAGTGATGCATTGAAACCGTTTTTATCTTTTAATAATTTTCTTATATATATATATATATATATATATATATATATATAAATGCTTCATCATAACCACTTAAGAAAAATCAATAAAATTTTAAAAATCAATAACACATGCATGACAAAGAAGGGAAGCCTCATATTGACATTGAAATCGAGAGAACATTTTTAAGACATCAATGACATACCGTATAGCGGGTTAATTTCGCGAGTGTAAAATGTCGCGATTTACATTGAAAAAGGTACACGAAATATTTTGGCGGTTTGAAAACTTTTATCAATACCTTTGCATGTACACTTTTAAAATGGCGGGATTTATTTTGGCGATGTTGTTCTATCCGCGAAAATAAGCGAAAATTTACGCCCCGCGAAAATAACCCGCTATACGGTACCTAAAGCACAATTTTCCTCATAGTCAAAATAAAAACAAAATTTTAGGAATTTGATCATATACTTTACATTTTTAATGCATGAATGCGAATATGTTTCAACATTTAGTCGTTTATCAACAAATTTGCACAATTACTTTTTTTTTAAACTAGACGCTCTGAAAGGGTGTCGCTCACATTGGTCTAAGTGTATATTGATCAAATGACGCTCTTCTACATTGTAGACGGGAATAGAATTCATGATTATGCTGATATCTTATTGCAATTAGAATTCATTTTTATGCTGATCTATTATTGCTTATCTTTAAGTCTGTTTAGTCTCTCTCTATCTTCTTAAGTTTTTTGCTCAAAACATAAAACGGGGTAAAACAATATCAATTTAAACACTCCTATAAAGAGTGACAGGCTTCTAAATATATCGCCAAATTTATCTTGTTAGTAGATCTTGACTTGCTGATTTTTAAGTCTGTTTAGTCTCTCTCTATCGTCTTAAGTTTTTTGCTCAAAACACCAAACGGGGTAAAACAATAGCATTTGAACACTCCTATAAAGAGTGACAGACTTCTAAGTATATCGCAAAATTTATCTTGTTAGTAGATCTTGACTTGCTGATCATTTTTGTATTAGTTGTAAGATTCTAAGATATAAGGCTAAAAAGCAAAAAATGGTAAAAATTGTCATCAAATGGCAATAGATCTAAAAATGAGTCAACTGACGATTTTGATCATTAGAAATATTTGTAGAACTTGCATTGCTAATCATTCTTGTGATTTGAGGTTTCTCTTTATCTATTATAGTTTTCAAATTAATGTGCAAAAATTATAAAAAAAATACCTATGGTCATAACTCCTATAAATAAAGGCAACAGTAGTAAATAAACTCATCATAGATACAAGGATTAAATTTTGTATTTACGCAAACCGATGTTCGAAATTCATTAATCGACTGAGAAAAAAACCAAATCCGGGTAATAAACCAAAACTGGGGGAACACATCAAATATAAGACGAGAACTACGACACAATAGAAACACAACACTTAAATGTAACACACACAGAAACGAACTATAATATAACAGTGGCCATTTTTCTGACTTGGTACAGGACATTTAAAGAAAAAATGGTGGGTTGAACCTGGTTTTGCGGCTAGTCAAACCTCACGCTGTGGCAATTTTTTAGATATAACAATAAAATGACAACACTACATGACAGGACTACAGTACAAATAAATGGAAGAACATTCAGGACAAAGAAATACACAAATAAACATTACAATAGGACTAGTTATCAAATGTACCAGGATTATAATTTAATACACCATACGTGCGTTTCGCGTCTACATAAGATTCACTAGTGACGCTCAGATCAAAATAGTAAAAATAGCCAAACAAGTACAAAGTTGAAGATCATTGGTGACCCAAAATTCTTAAAAGAGGTGCCAAATACGGCTAATGTTACTTATGCCTGGGATAAGAAAATTCTTAGTATTTAGAAAGGGTAACCGTGTCTATAAAAAAATTTGAAAACAACACGTTTAATAATTCGATGCGTCCGAAGCGCTTTTCTTGATTTACTTTCATCAGGAACGCTCAAAGCCAAACAATTGAAATCCGAGGATGTGTAACCGTTGAAGAGCTTTATGTCAAAAATACTTAAAATAAATAGCCAAATTCATCTAAAGTCAACTTTGCCTGAGGGAGGTGAAACCTTAGTTTCTTAATAATTTCAAAATTTATAAACGAACAATTTTAAAAAGGTTTGTTAAATCATGTCAGTACCAAAGAATTGACTACTGAGCTGCTGATACCCGCGGGGACTAATAGTCCACCAGCAGAGGTATCGACCCAGTATAAGATGTTGTCTGACAGTTTTGACAAAGAAGGCCAATTGGTAAAGCTCAACATTCTGAACTCCTGTCAGTTTTTCTCTAGCATAGCGATTTATTAAATAATAGATAACACTTGCATTTTACCCAATGTTCTACTTTTAGTCTTGTCTTCCATCTTTGTTGGCATACGGGACCAGAGGACACATTGTTTAAAATAGATACCCCAATGAAGATTGTTGCCTTTTAGTGTCAGAGAAGAAGCTTTTTGTTAAAGTTAAAAGACAATGGAAAATCAACATTAAAGGGGAATAATTTCAAAAAGGAGTCTTCGGACGATTACCTTCTTTCAGTCTTAAATGCAGATCTTGTCTTGCCGATTATTTTAGATATTTCTATTTCTATTCATCTGCTATAATTTTGAAGATATAAGGCAAAATGCAACAAAAAAGGTAAAAATCATCATCAAAGGGCAATAAGAATTATACATTCTCAACCTTTATGATCCGTCATATTTCTTTTTTATTAATTTAAAGGGTGCCACATGTGGAGCAGTATCTGCTTACCTTTCCGGAGCACCTGAGATCACCCCCAGATTTTGGTTGGGTTCGTGTTGCTCAGTCTTTAGTTTTCTATGTTGTTTCTTGTGTACTATTATTTTTCTGTTTGTCTTTTTCATTTTTAGCCATGGCGTTGTCAGTTTATTTTCGATTTATGAGTTTGACTGTTTCTCTGATATCTTTCGCCTCTATTTTAAAACGATTTTCAAAATAATAAATATAACTCGCATTTACCCCCTTTATCCTATATGTAGACATATTGGCCATCTTGGTTGGCAAGTGGGGACATGAGGACACATTTTGTCAAACCTGATATCCCAATGATGATTGTGGAAAAGTTTGGTTAAATTTGGCCATGTTATTTTAGAGGAGAAGATTTTTGCAAAAGTTAACTTAACGACAACCACGACCACCTTCTGACCAGGTGAGCTACAAATGTAATCTAAAAAACACAAAAGAGCAATAAACAAATGAAATTGCCTTAATGTTGGAAAACGAAGTGTGGTTATGTTTTAACAGCAATTTATTCTGTAAAATTATCAAAAAGAAAAGGAAGCTTGCATTTATATTGTTGTATCAAAATTTCACAAAAAACAAATATACTATAATTTTACTATCTGGTATTATGTACGATATACAATTCCTCCTAGTTAATTAGTAATGTGCCTCAGTGACCTAGTGGTGTAAGCAGTT
This sequence comes from Mytilus edulis, assembly GCF_963676685.1. Classification (NCBI taxonomy): domain Eukaryota; kingdom Metazoa; phylum Mollusca; class Bivalvia; order Mytilida; family Mytilidae; genus Mytilus; species Mytilus edulis. The sequence goes on along the minus strand of NC_092347.1, from coordinate 30,181,494 downwards.
CAATCTACAGTGATTATTATTCTGTTTACATTGTGTGAATTCCCTGCATAACGTCATGGTTTTATCCGGTCACTAGAATGTCTTTTATCAATAAAAAAAAGTAGCCGTCAAGATATAGCCAAAAGTGCGAAGAGAGGCTAATACGAACAATCAATCAATCATTCCTCATAAAGGATTGACTGGGATAAAGAATTTGGTAATCCCTTATGTTCTGCTGTCCATCAGTAAAACCATGGCTTAAGTTAGGCATCTGGTTGACTAGAGAAACGCATGCTTGGTATATATGGGGATGTTTTGAGAAGAGAGAGTTCCACACTCTCTCGGACTCCATTTAAAAAAAGATACTGCGACAACTCTTGAAGGATATGTAGGTTGCCTGTTGCGCGGCTTTATTGGTCCAATCCAACGATTCTTTATTTCCTAGTGGCATTTCACATGTCCTACCTACATCCGGGTTGATCCATTGCAGAACCGCCATATTTAATTAATTGTTTTGACCTAAATGTGCAATATTACAAATGATCCTTGCATTGTATTTAAAGCACTTATTTGAGGATTTTAACAGATTTAATATGAAATGTAAATTATTTTAAATATTGCCAAAAATTGCTTTTTATAATATGTACAAATGCTGTATTAATTGTTTACATAACATATATTCTACATATCATTAGATACATTCTCCACTCTTTCCATGAAAACATAAAATATACCAAAATGACAATTAAAGATTACCTTTTCCATGTCCTCTCGAGAAACGTCATTACTTTGTATCAAATTATCGATAGCTTTTACATGGGTCCTAACTTGTTTTGATTTATTTTATACTTACTACATTCAAGTATATTCTGCATCTCAACAGATCTTCTATTTGTCATACTCTGCAAGCAAAGTGTTTAAAACTAAATATATTATGACCACTTAATTTTATCAATCTTTATTAAATTCTCGAAGAAATATCCCTTTTAATACATTGATTTATTTTCAAAAATTAACTAAAAAATTACCCTTTTGTGAATTGTAACTAATGCATACGATCTTTTTAACTAATAAGAACTTATGTAAATTCTTTATCCTGACCACTTAAACAAAAAAATAAGTACACTGCTATATCCACAGGAAGAGGAGGTAGTCTCATCATACAAATTTGAGTACAGACGTCACCCTATTCAAATATTGATTAATGCAGAAATCCCTACCCATTCATATATTTGTAAGGAAAATCACAACCAAATTATAAGTATTTTCTAGCAATCTTGCTATCTTATTTTAACGTAGAAGAAAATAGCACTCGATGTATTTGAAATTCAAAATTAATGGACCACTTGTAAATATGTATGAGTCAGATGCAGGATTCACCTGGTTAAGACCATTTTATAATTGTAAGCGTTGGGTATATAAGTTATATAACATTTGGTTGTAGAAAACTAAAGTTAGAGTAAGGAAACCAAAGAATCAACAATCTTTTTGTCTATATAGGGGCATAATTCATACACTAAAAGTGACGCCAGCTGATTTCACATTTGAGATGCTTTTTATGGTTTTGGGTTCTTTTTTTTGGTAAATTCTATGTGATTTTAATGGAAGTAATGCATGATATTCATACCAGGATATGTAGAAGATTTTTTTACCCAACTTTTAAAAGTTAAGAAAAAGTTTGACTTTTAAGAACATTTTCAAAACTGAAAGTGACAACACTTTAATCACACTAGTATTGTTTAGAATTTGTAGTTTTCAATTTACTTGTCTGGAGCTTCATACAAAGGTTAAAAAAACCCAATTTAATTAAAGGCAAACAACGATGACAAATGTCTAACTATAACTAGCAGTATATCAGAAAGTTCAACATTAAAGTAATGAAATTCCCAAAAAACAGAGATGAAAAGCTGAGAGAATTATCGAAATTTAACACATTGAAGGTTACCATTCGGCTTTAGGAAATCCAAGCAATTTATAGGACACAAGGAAACAAGGTGAACATAAAACAGTTATTTTCCCATAATGAAATCGAAAAACATGCCCAAACAATATTATTTAATAATAGTTGATGATGTTATAAAATGCGACATGGACATGCGTTTAAGACTTTGTGATAGGGGTATACTCAGTGCTTCTTACTGTGAACTGTACTGTATATGGCAAAAAACGGAATTAGGCAGCAGTTGTTTAGCATTTTATATTTATGGTGATAATAGTAAGCGACTGAAATAGCTTCAAAATATTAGTTGGTAAAAAAACTGTGAAAATACTTTTGTATGACTGATAAAGGTTCTTCTCTATATGTTATATTTTACTGAAACCCAAAACGCCAGTTTTCATTGTAGTTTTACTTTTATTATTATAATTTATATATTAAAATTATCATAATTAAGTATTTTTCTCATTTAACATTATGTTTAAAATGACTGATTATTTACAATTTATACATAATTTAATTCCTTGTTTGACATATATATGTTACAGTGAATTTGTATAATTAGTGATTATGTAGAATCTCTGAAATTTTCAGGGATTATGTAGAATCACTGGCCAGTTTAGGGCTTATATAGAATCACTAAAATTTTCAGGGATTATGTATAATCACTAGAAAAAACATCAGGGATTATACATAATAACTGAAATGAAGAAATAGTTTAATTTATAAGGAAAATGAATAAAAGTCAAATAATTTATGCTATAAAATCATATTAAAACAGCATTACACTGTATAAACATAAATTGTAAAATGGTAAGCACAAAATATCAAAATGATAACCTTATTTTTTTAAATGTTAGGCACAATATATTTAAAAAATGTTAAACACTTATTTTTGAGTGTAAATTCACATTGCGATATTAAGACGTGTCACGGTACTTGTCTATCCCAAATTCATGTATTTGGTTTTGATGTTATATATATATGTTATATTTGTTATTCTCGTGGGATTTTGTCTATGTGTGTTACATTTTAGTGTTATGTCGTTGTTCTCCTCTTATATTTAATGCGTTTCCTTCGGTTTTAGTTTGTTACCCCGATTTTGTTTTTTGTCCATGGATTTATGAGTTTTGAACAGCGGTATACTAGTATTACCTTTATTAAACACAATATATCAAAATGATATGCTTCACATCTGTTTTTACCACAATATCCACATTTTAGAAAACCTTTTCCTTCACATATTGAATCAGATTGTATGACCCGCCTAAGAGAAATAAAGCGTTTAGTAAAGACATCGGTAGGTACCCCAAAAAAGGGAATTAGCTACCTCGAACTGGTTCGAGCAAGATACCATATTTTTAGGCCAGGCGATTTCTTTTTTCAGAATTTTGGTGAACAATTACCATTATGTTTTTTTTTGGGATTCCCTTTCCTTTTTACCATGTGGAATTGCTATGAGAATATTACACCAAATGTCAGCTTCCTCTAAAACTTTGTTCTAATTGTCAATCCTTAGTTTTTCGATACATTTAGATGCGTAAGTTCTCTCGGTTTGAATTTCTTGTTCATTTGAACAACAAAAAAACAACAACAAAAACAGATGTTCCATAATCTTCTTCATAATTTGTTTTACATGTACATGTACCACAAATAACATGCTCTGTAGATTTACAAATAGAACATGAATACCAATTTGACGCTGGATTTAAATAAACAAACAATATTTGTAAAGTTACAAATGTATCGCTTTAAGGGAATCTTGATATTATTAATTTTGAAAAGTTCAACTTTATCTCGAAACCCTGTGTTGGTTATATCTGTAAAATCATCCTTTGTGTTTTAAAGCAAAATTATTTCACCTGGCAAGGAATATGAAAGTATAAAATTATAATTTGTCTATATATTTTTTTTTATCAAACAAAGGATCCATAAATTATTCATAATCCCTGAAATTATATTAAGGAATTTGTAGAATAATTATTAAAATGTCCAGTGATTATGTAAAATCACTGGTCATTTTCAGGGATTATATATAATTACTAATGATTTTAGTGATTCTACATACTCCCTGAAAAATCAGGGATTCTACATAATCCCTGATTATACAAATTCACTGTAACATATATATATAAAGTTGAATTATTTTTACATCACTTGTACATAGTTGGCTTCAAAATTGACTACAAAATATTTTTTTAGTTTGAATAACATGCAATTTGAAAATAGTAGTATTATGTGCCCGCAAAGCTACAGTTACACATAACATAGTACGCTGATGGTTGAGAAAAAAGTGAAATCACAAAAATACTGAACCTAGAGGAAATCCAATCGGAAAGTCCATAATCACATGGCAAAATCAAACAACAAAACACATAAAATACGAATGGACAAGAACTGTCATATTACTGACTTGGTACAGGCATTTTCAAATGTAGAAAATGGTGGATTAAACCTGGTTTTATAGCGCTAACCCTCTCACTTTGATGACAGTCTCATCAAATTCCGTTATATTTACAATGATGCGTGAACTAAACAGACATAATAAATAAAAGAGTCAAAATATGGGTACAGCAGTCATCATCGTGTAACAATTGATTGTGTGAATGTAGTTAATTTGAGTTTTTATAGCCATTTACTTATTGAAATAATGGTATAATTGTACCCAATGATAAAACATATTTGTACATATATTTATTCAATAAATTTGAAGAATTGCCTTAGCCGTTTGATATGACTTTTATTATCAACTGCTCCCGGTTTATATCAACTGCTTCCGTTTCATATCAACTGCTTCCAGTTAATATCGCATGCTTTGCTGTAACTTTATCGCATAACATTTCGACGTCATTTGGAAAATTCCGGAAATCAATAGCTTTTTTTTTGTGTAATAAAACATAACAAAGTTTGATAAAAAATTTATTAGGAATCAGGGAAAATATACTATTAAAAATGAAAAAAATATATATCAATATTTTTGACGAACTTTCACTTGTTCTTACAGATTAACAAGAAATAGGTTATGTATTACCTGATTGGGAGACGCTGAACATTGCATCATCATTTGCATTTCACCACAAAGTTCCCCATGAAAATTCTGAAACAGTTAAAATGTGTATTAAAAAGAGTTCATATTCAATTTCCATTAGAGCTGAATTTGTCATATAGGATGGCTTTAACTAGATTATAAAGGTTAATACCCAATACAATTTATTTCTGATATAATAAGTTTTGTATAACCAAGTGTTTTATTTTGTTAACAGTTTACTAAAAAAATTTGCCTTTCCAATGTTTTTTTTTGTGGGATTAAACTCTTATGATACAAGAATATTCCTTGAAAGCATTTTTTGTTCACTTGATTGAACACTTCTGAACTTCAATTTCATATAAGTTTGCCCAATATTTTGATAAAACAACATTAAAATTCAAAAGCAGAAAACATTTAGTTCCAAATTGACTGACGGTCTTTATATATATGCATAAATTTGAGCCACTTAATTCAAAATGGAATTAAAACCCAATTTCCTTTTTTGACAATTTGAATAAATTTTGTTTTCCATAAAAATTATGAAATTTTAGTTTGAATAACATGCAATTTGAAAATAGTAGTATTTTGTGCCCGCAAAGCTACAGTTACACATAACATAGTACGCTGATGGTTGAGAAAAAAGTGAAATCACTAAAATACTGAACCTAGAGGAAAATCCAATCGGAAAGTCCATAATCACATGGCAAAATCAAACAACAAAACACATAAAAAACGAATGGACAAGAACTGTCATATTACTGACTTGGTACAGGCATTTTCAAATGTAGAAAATGGTGGATTAAACCTGGTTTTATAGCGCTAACCCTCTCACTTTGATGACAGTCTCATCAAATTCCGTTATATTTACAATGATGCGTGAACTAAACAGACATAATGAATAAAAGAGTCAAAATATGGGTACAGCAGTCATCATCGTGTAACAATTGATTGTGTGAATGTAGTTAATTTGAGTTTTTATAGCCATTTACTTATTGAAATAATGGTATAATTGTACCCAATGATAAAACATAGTTGTACATATATTTATTCAATAAATTTGAAGAATTGCCTTAGCCGTTTGATATGACTTTTATTATCAACTGCTTCCGGTTTATATCAACTGCTTCCGTTTCATATCAACTGCTTCCAGTTAATATCGCATGCTTTGCTGTAACTTTATCGCATAACATTTCGACGTCATTTGGAAAATTCCGGAAATCAATAGCAATTTTTTTGTATAATAAAACATAACAAAGTTTGATAAAAATTTTATTAGGAATCAGGGAAAGTATAGTATTAAAAAATGAAAAAAAAATATATCAATATTTTTGACGAACTTTCACTTGTTCTTACAGATTAACAAGAAATGTGTTATGTATTACCTGATAGGGAGGCGCTGAACATTGCATCATCATTTGCATTCCACCACCAAGTTCCCCATGAAAATTCTGAAACAGTTAAAATGTGTATCAAAAAGAGTTCACATTCAATTTCAATCAGAGCTCAATTTGTCATATAGGATGGCTTTAACTAGATTATAAAGGTTAATACCCAATACAATTTATTTCTAATATAATAAGTTTTGTATAACTTAGTGTTTTATTTTGTTAACAGTTTACTAAAGGAATTTGCCTTTCCAATGTTTTTTTTTGTGGGATTAAACTCTTATGATACAAGAATATTCCTTGAAAGCATTTTTTGTTCCCTTGATTGAACACTTCTGAACTTCAATTTTATATAGGTTTGCCCAATATTTTGATAAAACTACATTAAAATTCAAAAGCAGAAAACATTTAGTTCCAAATTGACTGACGGTCTTCATATATATGCATAAATTTGAGCCATTTAATTCAAAATGGAATTAAAACCCAATTTCCTTTTTTGACAATTTGAATAAATTTTGTTTTCCATAAAAATTATGAAATTTTAGTTTAAATAACATGCAATTTGAAAATAGTAGTATTTTGTGCCCGCAAAGCTACAGTTACACATAACATAGTACGCTGATGGTTGAGAAACTAGAGGCTCTAAAGAGCCTGTGTCGCTCACCTTGGTCTATGTGCATATTAAACAAAGGACACAAATGGATTCATGACAAAATTGTATTTTGGTGATGGTGATGTGTTTGAAGTTCTTACTTTACTGAATGATTTTGCTTCTTACAATTATATCTATAATGAACTTTGCTTATTAGTAACAGAGAACTATATTTGGTAAAAATTTACATAAATTTACCAAATTAATGAAAATTGTTAAAAATTGACTATAAAGGGCAATAACTCCTTAAGGGGTCAATTGACCATTTAGGTCATGTTGACTTATTTGTAGATCTTACTTTGCTGAACATTATTGCTGTTTACAGTTTATCGCTATCTATAATAGTATTCAAGATAACCAAAAACGGCAAAATTTCTTTAAAAATTACCAATTGGAGGGCAGCAACCCAACAACCAGTTGTCCAATTCATCTGAAAAATTCAGGGCAGATAGATATTGACTTGATTAACAATTTAACTTCTTGTCAGATTTGCTCTAGATGCTTTGGTTTCATAGTTATAAGCCAGAAACTGCATTTTACCCCTATGTTCTATTTTTAGCCGTGGCGGCCATCTTGGTTGAATGGCCAGGTCATCGGACACATTTTTCAAACTAGATACCCCAAAGATGATTGTGGCCTAGTAGTTTCAGTGGAGATTTTGTAAAAGATTACTTAGATTTATGAAAAATGGTTAAAAATTGACTATAAAGGGCAATAACTCCTAAAGGGGTCAAGTGACCATTTTGGTGATGTTGACTTATTTGTAGATCTTACTTTGCTGAACATTATTGCTGTTTACAATTTATCTCTATCTATAATAATATTCAAGATAATAACAAAAAACAGCAAAATTTCCCCAAAATTACCAATTCAGGGGCAGCAACCCAACAACCGATTGACCGATTCATCTGAAAATTTCAGGGCAGATGGATCTTGACCTGATAAACATTTATATCCCCATGTCAGATTTCCTCAAAATGCTTTGATTTTTGAGTTATAAGTCAAAAACTGCATTTTACCCCTATGTTCTATTTTTAGCGGTGGCGGCCATCTTGGTTGGTTGACCAGGTCACGCCACACATTTTTTAAACAAGATACCCCAAAGATGATTGTGGCCAAGTTTGAATTAATTTGGCCCAGTAGTTTCAGAGGAGAAGCTTTTTGTAAAAGATTACTTTAATTTACGAAAAATGGTTAAAAATTGACTATAAAGGGCAATAACTCCTAAACGGGTCAACTGACCATTTTGGTCATGTTGACTTATTTGTAGATCTTACTTTGCTGAACATTATTGCTGTTTACAGTTTATCTCTATCTATAATAATATTCAAGATAATAACCAAAAACAGCAAAATTTCCTCAAAATTACCAATTCAGGGGCAGCAACCCAACAACCAATTGACCGATTCATCTGAAAATTTCAGGGAAGATAGATCTTGACCTGATAAACATTTTTACCTCGTCAGATTTCCTCAAAATGCTTTGGTTTTTGAGTTATAAGCCAAAAACTGCATTTTACCCCTATGTTCTATTTTTAGCGGTGGCGGCCATCTTGGTTGGTTGACCAGGTCACGCCACACATTTTTTAAACTAGATACCCCAAAGATGATTGTGGCCAAGTTTGAATTAATTTGGCCCAGTAGTTTCAGAGGAGAAGATTTTTGTAAAAGATTACTTTAATTTACGAAAAATGGTTAAAAATTGACTATAAAGGGCAATAACTCCTAAACGGGTCAACTGACCATTTTGGTCATGTTGACTTATTTGTAGATCTTACTTTGCTGAACATTATTGCTGTTTACAGTTTATCTCTATCTATAATAATATTCAAGATAATAACCAAAAACAGCAAAATTTCCTCAAAATTACCAATTCAGGGGCAGCAACCCAACAACCAATTGACCGATTCATCTGAAAATTTTACAGCAGATAGATCTTGACCTGATAAACATTTTTACCCCATGTCAGATTTGCTCTAAATGCTTTGGTTTTTGAGTTATAAGCCAAAAACTGCATTTTACCCCTATGTTCTATTTTTAGCCGTGGCGGCCATCTTGGTTGGTTGACCGGGTCACGCCACACATTTTTTAAACTAGATACCCCAATGATGATTGTGGCCAAGTTTGGTTTGATTTGGCCCAGTAGTTTCAGAGGAGAAGATTTTTGTAAAAGTTAACGACGACGACGACGACGGACGACGGACGACGGACGACGGACGACGGACGACGGACGCCAAGTGATGAGAAAAGCTCACTTGGCCCTTCGGGCCAGGTGAGCTAAAAAGTGAAATCACTAAAATACTGAACCTAGAGGAAAATCCAATCGGAAAGTCCATAATCACATGGCAAAATCAAACAACAAAACACATAAAAAACGAATGGACAAGAACTGTCATATTCCTGACTTGGTACAGGCATTTTCAAATGTAGAAAATGGTGGATTAAACCTGGTTTTATAGCGCTAAACCTCTCACTTCCCTCTCACTTTGATGACAGTCTCATCAAATTTCGTTATATTTACAATGATGCGTGAACTAAACAGACATAATAAAATAAAATAGTCAAAATTTGGGTACAGCAGTCATCGTCGTGTAACAATTGATTGTGTGAATGTAGTTAATTTGAGTTTTTATAGCCATTTACTTATTGAAAATAATGGTATAATTGTACCCAATGATAAAACATATTTAAGGTCTTTCCTTTTACTAAAGGGAAAGACCTTACTGTATTTCTTCTGATTATTATTATTATTCTTCTTGTTCCGCCAAACTTTGACAAAATTTCCCTCCGTAACCGTAAGACGTGTCGCTTTCATGTTCACACTTTGTATCGGTGTCATGAATACCTATCCGGAACTCACGCTGTGAGTCGAAATATTTTGTCGGTTCGGAGTAATCCCTCCGAAACCCAAAAACCTTGTTATCGTTCCAACACCGTAACCATAATAGGTAGAAAAAAAATGAAGGGTGAAATTTGTTCAGGACCAGACCCCGGTTCTTCGTTACATTTGGATCGAAAAGATTCAACGACTCATTGGTAGGGTTATGCCCCTATGAAAATTAACCGGTGTCGGTTGGCCACCAAAACTCAGAAACCGTAAGTCGTAGACACATAGGATCTTCACCAATCATCATCATTTCATGTATCTTTAAAAAATACCTCAAGGTCAAATTTGTATGTTGACCTTGACCTTTGACCTAACACCTTGTTATGGGATAATCTCAGAAACCATTATACTTACAGAAGTTTTAAATGGTGGAAAATGTTTGGGTCATTATGGCGCAACTTTGTTACATTTTGACCAAAGAGATTTGACCTTTCTATAAGGGGCATAACCCCTGTTTTAGGTTTTTGAAAAGACAAAATCAGTTTTTACTATATAACCAAAGGTCCTAGACCCTTAAGGTCTTCAGTAATGGCATTGGGGACTAATGACCTTGACAAAGGTCAAAAGGTCAAAGGTCAAGGTCATGTCCCAGATAGCGAATTTAGTGTTTTTAACCTTATATAAAGGATTTTTAGTGTGTTTTCGAGCGTTTTAAGGTTGACGTTGACCTTTTCAATACATTCTACGTCTGTTGGAACATGTATTTTACATTACAAAAGGAAAGACCTCTCAATTGTTCAAGAACAATTGACAGTTTAATTGTACATATATTTATTCAATAAATTTGAAGAATTGCCTTCGCCCTTTGATATGACTTTTATTATCAACTGCTTCCGGTTTATATCAACTGCTTCCGTTTCATATCAACTGCTTCCAGTTAATATCGCATGCTTTGCTGTAACTTTATCGCATAACATTTCGACGTCATTTGGAAAATTCCGGAAATCAATAGCAATTTTTTTGTGTAATAAAACATAACAAAGTTTGATAAAAAATTTATTAGGAATCAGGGAAAATATAGTATTAAAAATTGAAAAAAAAAAATATCAATATTTTTGACAAACTTTCACTTGTTCTTACAGATTAACAAGAAATGGGTTATGTATTACCTGATAGGGCGGCGCTGAACATTGCATCATCCTTTGCATTCCACCACCAAGTTGCCCACGAAAATTCTGAAACAGTTAAAATGTGTATTAAAAAGAGTTCATATTCAATTCCATTAGAGCTCAATTTGTCATATAGGATGGCTCTAACTAGATTATGAAGGTTCATACCCAATACAATTTATTTCTAATAGAATAAGTTTTGTATAACCAAGTGTTTTATTTTGTTAACAGTTTACTAAAGGAATTTGCCTTTCCAATGTTTTTTTTTTTGTGGGATTAAACTCTTATGATACAAGAATATTCCTTGAAAGCATTTTTTGTTTCCTTGATTGAACACTTCTGAACTTCAATTTCAAATAAGTTTGCCCAATATTTTGATAAAACTACATTAAAATTCAAAAGCAGAAAACATTAAGTTCCAAATTGACTGACGGTCTACATATATATGCATAGATTTGAGCCACTTAATTCAAAATGGAATTAAAACCCAATTTCCTTTTTTGACAATTTGAATAAATTTTGTTTTCCATTGAAATTATGATATGCTTTTTTATTACATCAAGTACTTAACATTTTTAAACAAAGGATGACAATTAACCATTTATATTGCAATTAAAACAATAAATTTTAAGACCCAAGCTCACCTTTTGTTTGTTAAAAAAATGAAAGTTGTGATTACCACCTTAAAAACATTTATGGATGTGTCAATTATGTCCCCACAGACAATAAAACTGTACTTAATTAATTTTCCATTATTTGTTCAGGTTTTGTGTTAATTGGGCAGTTGGTTTAAATTTGTAAACGAAACAAAGTTGTATCTTTTACATATAGAAAGGACACTTGTCTTTAGATATCAAATATATACATGTTATACTTATACTGTACTTGTCTAAAATCTTTAAAAAAAAATCACCAAAATTAGCTTTTTCGTGAGGATAAAAAGTTATAAAAATTCTTTGATATTGCAAAATACAATGTAATCATAAATAATCCAAAGAAATCATGATAACTTTTAAGAAAAGTAATCTAATGTAATCGATTACATTTGAAATAAGGTGTAATGGTGATATAATTGATTACATTTTATTAGCAAAGAAATTGTAATTTAATCGATTACATTTTAAAAAGTAATGGACCTGATTCAGATCAGGTTTAATAATTTGTAAATGAGAAGATAGGAATGATCAACTGCTTACGTTAAACTCATAATCAAATGGTGGTTCTTCATTGAGTAGTGAGACAGGAACTTTGGTATTTTTATCAACACCTACGAATGCTGTGTATTTTGAGACAATGTTTGCTGCCTGGCTAACAAATACAATTTTATCTTTACTGCTCTCATCCCCTCTATAACTTGCTGGAATAAAAAATTTCACAAAAACCAATTGTCTTATTGAGTTCCTGTGTGCAGTAATTAAAACAAATGTTTCCATTGGTCACAGATGATGCCCCCGCTTTGCATATAACATTACTAGCTATAGAGAACTGTCAATGTAAAACAATCCAAATTCAAACATGATCTGTGGTTATAAGTATTGTTTATAAGTTTCATAACATTGAGTTGAGTCAAAGTTAGAGAACGGAAATTAATTCTGGGACATAGATATGAACAGATGGACAGATAGACAAATGGACAAGGGTAACACTTAATCATTTAATTCCCACTTGGTGGGTTTATAAAAAGATTAAAAATTAATTTCACTTTTTCATATACATATTTTGTGAATAGCAATCTGCACAACTTTCCTTAAGTAAGTAAAGGATGACTGATTGGTTGCTTCTTGGTGCAATAGGAACAAACACATTAAATATAAGTGATGAACATGAAAATTAAATAAAATTGATGAACAAACTATAAAGGTTTATTTTTTTAAATTGTGACTTGGATAGCGAGTTGTCTCATTGGCACTCATACCATATCTTCTTATGTCTATGAACAGAATATCAAATTAACATGAAATGTAGTTTTTCCTCAGTAATAAAGATGTAAAAACACATATAGAACAATGGAAGAATGAAAATGGGGACTGTGTCAAGAAAACTATTATATAAATGTGCAACATTCTTATAATAACATTAACGGTACCAATTTTTCTGCACCAGATGCGCATTTCGACAATACACGTCTCTTCAGTGATGCTCGTGGCCAAAATATGTGAAATTCAAAGCTTATATAAAAGATGAAAGCTATACTCCAACTTACATTCATCATCATTTTCCAAGTTTTTGATCTGGTATTTAGCTGCTACACGATGTAATGGTAAATCATTTTGTGAAGAACTGGGAATTTCTATTTTCACTTGATGACTTATATTCTTTCCTCCAAATCTTCCTTTCAATGTGAAGGAACCAGAAATACCACTCTTAAATTAAACTAGAGGCTATAAAGAGCCTGTGTGGCTCACCTTGGTCTATGTGAATATTAAACAAAGGAAGCAGATGGATTCATGACTAAATTGTGTTTTGCTGATGGTGATGTGTTTGTACATCTTACTTTACTGAAAATTCTTGCTGCTTACAATTATCTCTATCTATAATGAACTTGGCCCAGTAGTTTTCAGTGGAAAATGTTAGTAAAAATTTACAAATTTTATGAAAATTGTTAAAAATTGACTATAAAGGACAATAACTCCTTAGGGGGTCAATTGACCATTTCGGTCATTTGACTTACTTGTAAATCTTACTTTGTTGAACATTATTGCTGTTTGCAGTTTATCTCTATCTATAATAATATTCAAGAAAATAACCAAAAACAGCAAAATTTCCTTAAAATTACTAATTCAGGGGTAGCAACCCAACAACAGGTTGTCTGATTCATCTGAAAATTTCAGGGCAGATATATTTTGACCTGATAAACAATTCTACTCAATGCCAGATTTGCTCTAAATGCTTTTGTTTTTGAGTTATAAGCCAAAAACTGCATTTTACCCCTACGTTCTATTTTTAGCCGGGCGGCCATCTTGATTAGATGGCGGGGTCATCGGACACATTTTTTAAACTAGATAGCCCAAAGAAGATTGTGGCCAAGTTTGGACTAATTTTGCCTAAAAGTTTCAGAGGAGAAGATTTTTGTAAAAGATTACTAAGATTTACGAAAAATGGTTAAAATTTGACTATAAAGGGAAATAACTCCTAAAGGGATCAACTGACCATTTAGGTCATGTTGACTTACTTGTAAATCTTACTTTGTTGAACATTATTGCTGTTTACAGTATATCTCAATCATAATAATATTCAAGATAATAACCAAAAACAGCAAAATTTACTTAAAATTACCAATTCAGGGGCAGCAACCCAACAACGGGTTGTCCGATTCATCTGAAAATTTCAGGGCAGATATATCTTGACCTGATAAACTATTTTACCAATGTCAGATTTGCTCTAAATGCTTTGGTTTTTGAGTTATAAGCCAAATACTGCATTTTACCCCTATGTTTCTATTTTTAACCGTGGCGGCCATCTTGGTTAGATGGCCGGGTCACTAGACTAATTATTTAAACTAAATACCCCAAAAATATTTGTGGCCAAGTGTGGATTAATTTGGCTCAGTAGTTTCAGAGGAGAAGATTTTGTAAAAGTTAACGACGACGGACGACGACGGATGACGGACGACGGACGCAAAGTCATGGAAAAACGTCACTTGGCTCTTTGTGCCAGGTGAGCTTAAAAAAAATAATATTTTCAGGATTTTATTCATTTCAGTAAAATGTAATTTCATCTGAAGATCAAACTAGGCTTTAGAATTTTCTTGCCAGCAGACTTTAAATTGAACAGATAGATGTATAATTAATGCTATTAACCCCTTAAAACTAAAAAATCAAAAATCTTTAAGAGCAGGCTGTCAGAAAGGTATTATACTTCTAGGACATTCAAAGTTCTGGAACTCAGAAAATATGTACACGTTTAAAATTATGATTTAAGATATACAAAAAAAAAGATTAGATGACCACATTCTGTATGTGCCTGTCCCTGTTTAAAGCAAACAACTATGCATTATCTTTTAACAACTGTTTAATGTGTTGTTGTACTCTAGAGTTTCAGTCTTCTTATTGGTGTATACCACAAAACTAATTTTATTTATTTCATAATTTTTTTAAATCACATCTTCTTCTGTATGGCCCGCAATTCTGTTTTATAAATGTTGACTTACAGCTTGAAATATGAAATTTCTATCACTTTTACATGTTTTCAAAGTTAACCATACAATACTATAATAACGAAAAGGTTTAGATATTTACGTACTAACATTGAAAATAAGGTAGAAAAGAAATGTCTTGTGCAATGAGGAATTTAAAGCAACATAAAATTTTCACAATGACTAAAGGCAACAGTAGTATACCGCTGTTCGAAATTCATTAATCGATTGAGAAAAAACCAAATCCGAGTTACAAACTAAAACTGAGGGACACGCATCAAATATAAGAGGAGAACTACGACACAACAGAAAGACAACATTACAATGTAACACACACAGAAACGAACTAAAATATAACATTGACCATTTTCCTAAGGACATTTTAAGAAAAAAATGGTGGGTTGAACCTGATTTGTGGCATGCCAAACCTCCCGCTTTTATGGCAATGTTAAATATAAATTTAAAATGACAACATTACATGATAGAATTACAATACAAATAAATAGGAGAACATATAGGACAGAAAAACACACGAGTCATAGCTAAGGAAAGGTACCAGGATTAAAATTTAATACGCCAGACGTGCGTTTCGTCCACGCAAGACAAACCAGTGACGCTCAGATGAAAAAGATGAAACTGAGGCAGTTTTTGGTTATTCTGCATTTTCATTTTTCTTTTCAAAACAAAGCATATTATATAATGAAAACAATGAAATATATGAAGCATACAAGACATTGTCATTTTGCTCTCTTGTGAAGAGTTGTCTCATTGGCAAATATACCACGTTTTCTTTTTGATATTTTGCCAAAATATAATCCTCAACCAGCTCCAGGGAACACAGAAAAGGTGGATACATTGTATTTTGAAGTGATACATTTTCTTGGAATAAACTAATAATTGATTACATTGGTTGCAATGAATTTCATAGATTTCCCAGTGATATAAAAAGCGATAATTTCACATGCGTGGTTATTTCACTCAACTGAAGCCATACAACAGAAGGCTTTGTCAAGACGTCGATAACTTTGGATCATAATAAATTGTGAATGCGTAGATAAAGATATAGTCTCTTACATTTTCTACTTTTTTTTTTATTTCATTTCATTAAAAAATCAATTTGCCAATGTTATAAAAAGAATAAGTAATCAAATAATTAAAAAATCGAAAATATTCAATTCGTGACCGAACAACACTTATAATTAACTCATGCACTTCGCTCATTCTTTAATTGATGATTTGTTCAACCACCAATTGTATATTTTTCTATTTTTTATTAGCTATTCTATTAGCAAAAATACCTTGGCATCAGAAGATGTTAACAACGAAAACAAGACAAGTTTATCTCCCTGGAAGACGACTGGAGGCTCCTTGGGGATATTTGTAATTGTAAAACATTTAGGAATATCCCAATGCAGACTGACTTCGGACAAACAATTGTCTAACGATCCTTTCATTGCTGTGATCACCTGCAAAAATCAGATAATTTTGATATTATTGTATATACTAATTGCTAGTACCAAACTTATAAAAAAATAACTAAATGTTATTAAGACAACCTTATTAAGTTTTTGATTTGCTCATACATATTTGTACATGTAAATGTGTCTAACAGCATTCAAACTATCGTGGATTTCCAATGAACACAGTTTTCTATATCTATTTGATTTTTTATTCAATACATGTTTCATTCTTGGAAATGTTCTATCTTCTAATCCTACCTTTTCTTGCATGTTATCTGTATCCTTAATGAAAATAGCTTTTCCATTACTGGCTTTAGCAACATTCTTTATCAGACTGGTAGAAGCTCCGTCACCAATACCAAATGTGAAAACTCTACAACGGAAAAACTTCTACAAATATCAAAAAACAAAGAGCTGCGTCGTGAGCCTGTTATTTCAACATAGAAATTTTTATTATTTCTTAGGGTCCTATCAGAAATGTATAAGAAAAACTAAAGGGAGGTTATTTAAATAGATATAAACCAATCACCATGCAAACTGCTCAAAGCATTTTTGGGTATTTGTCCAAAAAATGAAAAATATCCCCTTTTTTGAGTAAAATCCAATAGTTCAGAAACGTTAAATCAAAAATTAATAAAAATCAAAAGGAAATTCAATAGATATAAACAATTAACCAATATTCATGAATATTGGTTATCCCCTTATGATGTGTTTGGGCTTTTGATTTTGCCATTTGATTATGTACTTTCCGTTTTTAATTTTCCGCGTTATTTTCAGTTATTTTGTGATTTTACTTTTGAGTAATGTTCCGATGTCAATGACGAACAGACAACTATATACTATAATATGTCCCTTAAACAAGGGTTTTAAAAGGGTGATGTGTATGAGTTCCTATTAGGTATATGAAGCTGGCACTGGTGAAGAAGAAACTGCTTTTGTTTCTTGAGGACCTGTGTTCTTAAATCGGTTTTTAATGGGGTACATATTATATTAAGAATCTATATTGTATTTCAGCTTAATAACATTAGTTGTGTTCCTATTTTTTTTGGGGTGGCATCATTCCATGAGTTTTGATTGCCAAACATTTTTTTAATTCATCTGTTTTAAAAGAACAATGAGTTTCATTGTCATATAAATTCATAAAAAGGGAAGTAGTTGGTTGTGTGCATTCACAAACGGGACAATAAATTGAATGCTCATTTCACAACTAAGGAAAAATAAAAAAAATGTTTGTGTCATTTTTCAAGAAACAAGAAAGAATGTGAAAAAAATTGAAATCATATTGCATATAAATATCAGTTCAATGCCATAAAACTCAACCTGAACAATAGGTTTACTGTTAATGGTTTACTTTTACAAATTAAAACTTGGATGGAGAGTTGTTACATTAGCACTAATAATTATTGGTTTCAGACTTTTTATCAGACAACCCTGCTTTGATATTAAACAAATTTGTACAAGAACATTTCAAATTGTGTGTTGTCACCACCTGTTACTGTTTATTTAACTTTTCATCCATTTGGACTGGTCTATTTCATTAGATGATGAAACATGTTGCAAAATAATGAATTATGATAAAGAAAAAAAAAAACTTATTGTAAAGAGCATTTAGCAGAGGTTCCAGTTCAGTAAAATCATTTTCGTAAACTACACTTTCAGTTCTGTTCAATTTTCTATTTTCATAACTTTATTTTTAACAACAAACCCAGATTATTATGAGCTTTTTTTTATTTAACACAAAGGATGACGAGTTATCATTCAGTTTATTTTTAAAATAATAAAATTAATAATTTGAGGTAAATGCAACTACACAGATATTTCAGTATATTTCCGGGATAAGTTAATTAGTTAAGAGATTTTATGCTCAGAGATAATCTTTCTAATTGAACAGCTAAAAAATAGATTTGAAACTTATATCTTAGTATAATGCAAACAAGAATGTGTCCACAGTACACGGATGCCCCACTCGCACTATCATTTTCTATGCTTAGTGGACCGTGAAATTGGAATAAATTCTCTAATTTGGCATTAAAATTAGAATGATCTTATCAAAGGGAACATGTATACTAAGTTTGAAGACTTCTACTTTATCAAAAACTACCTTGACCAAAAACTTTAACCTGAAATTTGCACTATCATTTTCTATGTTGAGTAAACCATAAAATTGGGGTCAAAACTCTAATTTGACATTTAAATTAGAAAGATCATATCATAGGGCACATGTATACTAAGTTTAAAGTTGATTGGACTTCAACTTCATCAAAAACTACCTTGACCAAAAACTTTAACCTGAAGCGGGACAGACGGACGAACGAACGGAGGGACGGAGGAACGAACAGACGGATGGACGGACGAACGGACAGACCAGAAAACATAATGCTTCTCTACTATCGTAGGTGGGGCATAACAAATAAATAGACTGCAAACCTTTATATACATATTTTGCATGCCATTATTGATAAGTGAATATTTTATAAAACCTTCTGACATTTAAAATACTTTAAAGGAAGAAACTATAGAAATTATCTTTTTTTAGTCTAACTTGCCTTGTATATCCGTTATTTGCCTTCGCCAGTGATATGACCTCATTGGTGTTTCTGACACCTCCATCTGTCAGTAGGAATATCTGTAAAAAATAGTGATCCCTTGTCGATCAAAACAAAAAAACATGTCTTTTTGTGCATTTTTGTTACATTTTGTTTTGTTTTTATAGTGATTAAGAAGATAACACAATGTTGACTGCTTTGCCCTTTTTTGACATTTTTACCTATTTGTGTCTGTTTGTTTTGTTCACGCATCTTTGTCAATATAATGAAGTTTGATGTGACCGTCATAGAAGTGAGAGGTTTAGCTAGCTATAAAACCCGGTTGAATCCATCATTTTCTTAATATGAAAATGCCTGCAACAAGTCCGGAATATGAAAATTATAATCAATTCGTTTGATGTATTTGAGCTTTTGGTTTTGCCATTTCCTTTGGGACTTTCCTTATTGATTTTTTCCGGAGTTCAGTATTTTTGTGATTTTACTTTTTTATAACCTAAAATCGATTAGTGTTGAAGATTTTGTTTTCTTAACATAGACATAATAATTTGATAAACATTGTACATCTAACATTTGTATTACTTGTTGGTACTTCTGTCAGAATCTTTGTCTTATTTGATCTTTGATGGGGTTGATATTTTTGACTTTTCGTTAATTTCGTTTTGGTCATGGTGGGGTTTTCTTACTTATAGATTTTGATAGCTTCCAATACCATGCAACTTTGCCCTTATTTTCAATACTGGGTACATTAGATTATTTAAAACTGAATTTGCAGCTTTATATACTCTTGTCTTACAGTTAAGACTTGCAGCAGGAGCTCTACCAATTGTTCAATGAAAAGCTTATTAGAGCTTATCTTTAAAATGTTTTTCAAATATACTGATTCATATAAAATTTTACTTATTTACTAAACATGCCTAATGACTTGAACTCAATATCAACGAACTTCATCATTATAAAAAACTAGAGGCTCTAAAGAGCCTGTGTCGCTCACTTTGGTCTATGTGAATATTAAACAAAGGATACAGATGGATTTATGACAAAATTGTGTTTTGGTGATGGTGATGTGTTTGTACATCTTACTTTACTGAACATTCTTGCTGCTAACAATTATTTCTATCTATATTGAACTTGGCCCAGTAGTTTCAGTGGAAAATGTTAGTAAAAATTTACAAATTTTATGAAAATTGTTAAAAATTTACTATAAAGGGCAATAACTCCTAAAGGGGTCAACTGACCATTTCGGTCATGTTGAATTATTTGTAAATATTACTACGCTGAACATTATTGCAGTTTACAGTTTATCTCTATCTATAATAATATTCAAGGTAATAACCAAAAACAGCAAAATTTTCCTAAAGTTACCAATTCAGGGGCAGCAACCCAACAACGGAATGTCCGATTCATCTGAAAATTTCAGTGCAGATAGATCTTGACCTGATAAACAATTGCACCCCAATGTCAGATTTGCTCTAAATGCTCTGGTGTTTGAGTTATAAGCCAAAAACTGCATTTAACCCCTATGTTATATTTTTAGCCATGGCGGCCATCTTGGTTGGTTGGCCGGGTCAAGCCACATATTTTTTGAACTAGATACCCCAATATTGATTGTGGCCAAGTTTGGTTTAATTTGGCTCAGTAGTTTCAGAGGAGAAGATTCTTGTAAAAGTTAACAGACGACGCCGGACGACGACGACGCCGGACGACGGACGCAAAGTGATGAGAAAAGCTCACTTGGCCCTTCGGGCCAGGTGACTAGAAATGTATACAAAAGAGCAGCCGCTAAAAGATCTTCCCTGATTTACTGACAATTGATTAAATGTTGAAAGTGTTAAAGGTAATTGTTTACGAAAATTCCAACTCTGTTGAGGATATATTTATAGTTACCTGTCTAGGATATCCCTGTTTACAGCTGTTACTATAAATCTGTTTAAGTGGTCGTAAAATTTCTGTTCCGCCCATATCTGCCTCCATCTGTGATTGGAGAGACAGAGCTTGGTTCAAAGTTGCCTCACTGTACTCTTCACTCCTATACAATAATGAAAAAGTTAAAACACTTCTTATAAAAATCAAGAATGGCAACGGAGAACGTGTCAAAGAGACATAGCAGGAAAATTCCAAACCCGGAGGCAGGTTTTAGCTGAACCCAAAACGGAATATATACTACTAAGTAGTTCAGAGAAATATGTAATCCACACTATCCTTTGAATCATCGAATAAAATAAAAACAAAAAAAAACCCCAAAAAACAACATTATATGACTTACAAAGGTCAGAGTTTCCTCACTTGAGACAGGCGCAAAATTTGGTGTGGTGAAACATGTTTTGTGAATCTCCACCCTCCCCTATACCCCTAGCCAATGTGGGACCTCGTGTCATCTTCATTGTGTAATGAATGTTGATTTCAGAAGGATGCACAATTGCTGTTTGCAAATCGAAATAACTGTATCATAATGAAACATACATCGAATGTAATCATTATACACAGGAAAACCCTGTCACAAGTGACCAAAGATTTTATTGAAACGACCTATTGAGTTACTTTTTAGACTTCCGGGTACTCTATTTTATAGGTTTTAGACGGAAAAAAAACATGACAAACAGTTTATCATTCTCAACTTTCATACAACAACTTTTTTTTCAAACAAAGTAAAGACATCACTACCTCAATATTCATATACTTGCTTACTGTTCAAACAAAGTGCTGAAGTCACTACCGAATGATACAACATTGAACAGGCATCCAACAGGTAAACTCTTCAACAACAGTAGTAATGTTTCCTTGGCCTTCTTTATTCTATCATTTCTCATACTACCTATTAAAATAATAATATTATTTTTCTTTGAAATGAAATCATGTTTGATAATACTCTTAATTTTGTACTTATAAAAATATAAGTATAATTTGATGAGTAACAAATACTACCAGTAGCAGATGTGGATCAAGAATTTCTGAAAAGGGGGTCCCTCCAAGGCAAAGTTAAGTTAATAAGCCTAATCTTATGTTTAGTAGTTGTCGTTTGTTGATGTGGTTCAGAAGTGTTTCTCGTTTCTCAATTTTCATATAGATTAGACCGTTGGCTTTCCCGTTTGAACGGTTTTACACTAGTTATTTTTGAGGCCCTTCATAGCTTGTTTTTCGGTGCGAGCCAAGGCTCCGTGTTGAAGACCGTTCTTTGACTGTGATGGAGGGTTGTCTAATTGGCACTCATACCACATCTTACCATATCCAATAACCTTATGTTTAACTCTATAAGACCCCCTAAATCTACCTCTGAATTGCATTATGAAACGCTATATCAATAACAAGACCTACAAATAATATATATGAAAAATAAAGGCATATTTGACCAACTTTTCTGTGTGTCATGCATTTTTTTGTAGATTGTTTATAATACTGAATGCAGTTAATAAGTATCTGAAAAAAGTAATGGGTAATAGAGATAAACTCAATTTAAAAATTATTGTAGGGGGTGAAAACTAATTCTTGACACTAGGCTGTGGACTTAAATTTGCCCTCATCTTAACACTGTTAACCAACCATTTCTTCTTAAAATGTCCTATACCAAACCAGGAAACTGGCCATTGTTAATTTATAGTTCGTTTCTGTGTGTGTTGCATTTTAGTTTTGTGTTTCTGTTGTGTCGTTGTTCTCCTCATATATTTAATGTGTTTCCCTCTGTTTTAGTTTGTAACCCGGATTTGTTTTTTCTCAATCGATTTATGAATTTTGAATAGCGGTATACTTCTATTGCTTTTATTTATGTGGATTTCCTCAGCTTTCTTTCAATTTTAAAAAGCAGACCGAAAACACACATATCTATATATATATTGTTGCTGTGGGTCTGTAAAATGATCACATTAATACCAATTACATTCTTTGTATATGTGCATACCTGATCTATCGATTACAAAGATAAATTCCCTCTTTCTGTCTTCAGTATCTTCACCTTGTTTTAAATCAGGATAGAAGTTCAACATTAATAAATCTTCCCTCAGCATGCCATCTGTAAAAGGAATAAGATTTTGTTGGTTAATAGTTATTTTTTGTGGATTTAATGTGTAGAGCATGCATATTGATGTCCTCAACATTAAACATGATTGTATAATAAAAAAAGAATTCCAACGGTTCTGAAAGTAGAAATCAATAGACTAGTCAACAAGAAGGATAATGAAAGAAAAAAAAGTTCCCATAATTAACGATTCTACATGAAATAACATGTGTATACAAATGTTAAAAGGTAAAATGTTATACTACATGACATTTCTATTTCAGAAATAGCATTCAGGTTGTGAAGAAACATTAAACACATCCAAGGTGCAAGTCTGTTTACTAACCTTTTTCTTTATTTCCCAATTCTAAAATAATCTCTGGTTCATTGATACTTTCATAGATTATATCAAAACTTAAATCATGATCAAACTTAAACTCCTCTGCTAAGTCAATCTAAAAAGAAAAATTATATAAAATGTATAGTTTAATGATAACTACACTATGACAACGTCTGTCTCACAAATATATATCTCCTTACTTCCCATGTTTCTCATAGATACAATGCTAACTATTTATTATCTAAAAACGTAAAAGCATGAACTCAAAGCACCAAGATAATCACATATACAAGTATTGATATTCTTATGTTGTTAATATACTAGATTTTGTATATCACTATATGGGATGATCATTCAGATATGCTATTCGCAAAATTTTTGTCGTTCCTTTTTAGATTTTTTTTTGGGGAAATAACTCATAACATTTAAATGAATACTTATAATTTATAGACCTTTATACGTTTTCCATACACATATCTAAAATTTGTGTGATAAAAAATGCTCACCGATGCAGATAACTTATCTCCATTGACCTTTACATTTAGTTTGTCAAATGAGCTGCTGACATACTTGATTTTATAACAACCAAACACTTCAGCACTGAAATTCAATTTACATGGAGTTCTTATGTCCATTTGACCTGGACCAGACTCACTTTCAGGTTCTACATAATGTCCAACATCTGTAATACAAATTCTAATAAAAACAATATATCTAATAGCTGTTAAGAGCATTCATTGATCAATATTCACTCAATATTTGAACAATCACAGGGCCAACAACCTTGATATATTTACATGAAATTAAAAAAATCTAGAATTCAGAATTGATACTTTTACTTGAAAGAGCAGTTGTTAAGGAACAAATAAGCTAAAAAAAATTATAAGTTATGGAGCTCCTTTTCGAGATATTTGAGTTTTAAGAAATAGCTCGAAAAGACTGAGACTGACTTTGCTTTAAATCTACATTGCTATTTTATTTGGTCTCAAATCGAAAGAAAAGAAATGTAAAATCTGCTTAAATTTTTGTAAATGACTTTTTATGAGCTATGGAAGTCTTATATGAAAAGAAATATGGGTGTAATGGGGCAAAATATGTTACCTGTGTCGTAGGAAAAAACCCTAGGGAGTCAAAATATCTGGCAAAAATTCCTTAACCTCACCTTAGTACATCTTTCACTTGTGAAGATGATCATAAATGCATAAATATACAACGTTGCCACGCCCTATGATTTCTTTGATATTTTTTCATTAAATTTTATATTTCAGTATAAATAAAAGCTCTATTCAACATTTGTTAAAGCCATTTAAAATCATTTTTAAAGGGCTTTAATTGTTAAGCAAGAGCTGTAGCAACAACAAAATTTTCAAGATCATTTAATCATTTAATCAAAGATAGATACCATTTTCATAACATTTAATGTTTCAGAATTTCAGCAGTTAGATGGATACAACTAGAAATACATATGACAAAAACATAGAGTGGACGTGGTCGGGAAATTTTACATCACGGCAACAAAAAGACACTTAGTACCAATATGAGAGTACTCGAAGTATTGACAGCTAGTTCAAAGCCAATAACATCCAATAAAAATATCATGCATCTAAGACAAAATTATCAATCATTACACATCCAACATCCAATCGAATTAGTGTTAAGACGATATAAACAGTGAGTGAAAATCAGGATCTTGTGCAATGCCAAGATACAGAATTCGATATATTGTAGATCCACGAAAGTGCATATGTATATAACAACAATATTTGATTTGCTTTCAATGAACTAATAAAAAATCAATATTATTACCAATAAAACACTATTCAAAGAAGTCACCAAATGTCCGGAAGTTATTCAACCTTCTTAAGATTACTATTCTCAACCATAAAACACTTTTTGAGAGCAGTGGGTTCTTTAGAAGTCCACTTTTTTTGAAGAAAGGTATATCTATAACTACTGTTGCTATTTATATATTTTTCTGTTGTGTTTTAAACTGAATACAAGAAAGAAAACACATAACATTCTAATGGTACCAAACATATCCTGATCTCCAAATTTGGATCAAATCAATTGATTAATATAACATAAAGTTCAAATAAAGTACTCGGAAGGTTTTTCTTTTTTCCACGACAAAAACTGATAATGTTTATAAAGTGATGTTATCAAATTTCAATTATAACATCACATTTTCTTGCATTCCTCTGAAATTTTATTGTGAAGTCACGAAAAAAGGCGATCATGCCTGATGACATCATATAGAGAGAACACATAGATCTTTCTTCAAGTCATTCGGAGATGGATCAAGATCGTCTGCTAATCGATTTAAACCATCTTTATCTTATCCACTCTCTACAGTTAAATTTTAAATGTCGGAAACACTCATCGAGCCTCGAGTTTTCAAAATATGGAATTTAACTGTTACAAATAGATAAATGTCGTTTCAGATTCGATGCAGTGGTAGAATCTATATTTCTTACAAAACAGGAATGTTTGAGTGTTTTTAAAGGATGGAAATATATGGTAATACCTGACATTTGCAGAGTTTAAGTCTTACCAGGTGTATATCTTGGTGTCAGTACTGTGGGTAATGTAAACCTTATTTTCCCTTCTGTTTCTATAGACAGTTCTACAACATATGAAATGGTCAATAGTGCCATCTCTCCTGCTGGCAAGTTGCCAAGTTTGCATTCAAATATATCAGCTGATGCATCATCTTCAGATAAAAACATGGCCGTGTGGCCACTTGATATTGCTTCAATGTAAGTCTCTTTAGCCTGCAAATCAGAAAAAGTAAGAATGTTACAAAGTATTTAGACGTTTCTTAAATGGTAAATGCAGAAATCAGTAAGATCTTCGGATTGGTCTATACATGACTAATATTGACGTTAATACTGAGTCTCATATTTTAGAACTTCATGAAAAGATTGAGATCACTTCACTAGGTCATTTGTACAGTATGACATAAGTGACTATGTATAACACTATTCTTTACCAATTTTCATCAGACTGGAAACCAAAAAGTGACAGGTAATTTAAATTCCAATCTAATTGCCTACTATTGTATTTTTTTCCTGTTGTCGATCAGTGATTCTCTCATGGTACTCCATCTTTCTATACAAACAATGTTTCATGGCCCTCACAATATAACCAATAGTGCTGAAAGTGGCAATTTACACCAACACTAAATCTTTCTTCACACTGGAAGACTCTCCTAACATTGGAAACTGTGCTTAGTTTCATAACCACAATTTTTTAATATGCTATGTTTTACCTATCGATTATTTATCCTGACTTCGGTTGTGAGTTAACCTTCGTTTGTTTATCCTGTACTTCAGCTTCGAGTAACTTCTTGTTTATCCATCCTGTACTTCGGCTGTGAGTAACTATTTTTTTTTATCCATCCTGTACTTCGTCTGTGAGTGACTTTTTTGTTTATCCATCCTGTACTTCGGATGTGAGTTACCTTTTGTTTATCCGTTCTTGCATTCAACTGTGTGTTACGTTTTGTTAAAATCCTTCCTGTTTGTTTGTTGTGTGTTACCTTTTGTTTATCCATCATGTCATTCTGTTGTGTTTACCCTTTTTTTATCATGACTTTCTTTTGTGTGTTACCTTTTGTTCATCTTGACTTTCGGTTGAGTTTTTTATTTTGTTTATTCTGACTTTTTGTTGTGTGCTACATTTTGTGTATCCGGACTTTCTGCTGTGCGTTACTTTTGTTTATATTGACTTTCTTTTGTGTGCTACCTTTTGTTTATATTGACTTTCTGTCGTGCGTTACCTTTTGTTTATCCTGACACTCTGCTATGATATGTTTATTGTTGACATCAGCTTCAAACTTGTAAACAGCTGACATGTCATCCATTGGGAAGATAAAACTTGTTTGTAAGGCTTCCAGTGTGTCATTATTATAAGTGAGTTGACTCTCTACATTTGCTATAAACCCCTGGACTGTTACATGGACCTTAGATTCCTTTAGAGGCACTGCAATTTAAAACATAAATTCTAATTAAAAAAAAAGAGAAAATCAATACATTTGTCTGCAGGTGCGGGATTTTCTAACTGTTTTGAAGCCTTTGGGATGTTTTCGTCTCTTTGGTTGGGTTGTTTTCTCTACGACTCACTCCGAGTTCCTTGTTTCCATTCCAAATTTTCTCATTCATAGATTTCTTATTATTTGTGATTTGCTATTCATTTCGTCTGCCTTAGCCGTATTTGGCACAACTTTTTTGGAATTTTGAATCCTCAATGCTCTTCAACTTTGTACTTTTTTGGCTTTATAAATATTTGGATATGAGCGTCACTGATAAGTCTTATGTAGACAAAACGCGCGTCGTCTGGCGTACTAAATTATAATCCTGGTACCTTTAATAACTATTCACTACACATACAAATATAACTCACAAGTATTTCACTTCAAACGGGTCAATAGTTCAAAACTCACGGGGGACTGATTTTATGTGATTTTCAAGTTTAATCACACGCGAAACTCACAGGCATGATATCACGGGATTTGTAAAGTGGTATTTCACATAAATTATTAAAACAAACACATGAAAATTAATTAACATCATGAACAATATTAGATTTGTTTTAAATAAAGTTAATGTTAAATGTATGTGTAAACCTATTTGACACGTAAGCTTCATGTGAATCTCAATTCATGTGAAACACCTGCTGGTATGTGTCATGTGTATCTGGGTACATGCATGTAAAATTCACTTGGTTTTAAGTATCAGGTCGTTTGAGGTAAAATTCACATAAATATTTCACCTGAATTTTACTTACGATTTTTATGTAATTAAGGCGAGCAAAATTTGACTTTGTAAACATGCTCGTTTTTTTTTAACTTATGCACACAATTGTTTATAAATTTTGTGTTGCACAACATTAGACTTCGTCCTGTTTCAGTTAAAGTATTTTCAAGTTTCAAATTTGCACTGATGGCGTCAAGTGTTTAAACAAATATGGGTATCTAGAATAACTTATGATTTCAAAAAGTTTTTCAGCGTTCATTACACAGCCATTTCGCATTATCTTGAGCTTGAACATTTACATATTTTCATAACTCTGAATTATCATTTTAAAAGCACATAGATTGTTCTCTAAGCAACTTTAATCCATCGACTCATAATAGTTTAATAGAGCGAAGAGATGCTCAGTTCATCGTTTGAACAGTTTCCAACAAAACCTCAGACAGACATTTAAGGCAACTTCTGTGTGAGGAGACTGGGTTCTGGGGCATGTTTTCCACAACAAAGTTGAGATAATCAGACTGCATAAAACAGCTGCTCTACAGAGACAATTGATGATGCAATTCAGACAATAAGTCAAATATTGACAACGAACAAGTCTTTAACTGATATAAATGGAAAATTACAACGCTGTGTTTTGTCTGTACATACTGTCATGGATCCAAACGGCGTGATGCTTGTGATAATTAGTTAGATAACGGAGGCGTTTTGTTAAAACAATGCTGTGTTCTATATAATAATCCATGAGTTATGGTACGTGCAGATGAATGGGCAAATTTGAGTATCCTTGTTTAACTTCAATTGGGCAAATCTGTACAAAGAAAATGTTTTGAAAAACTAAGATGTCCTTTATTCATAGTACCTGTGGTATATTTTCCTTCTATGATAAGTCCATACAAAGATCTTCTAGTAGCCATCGTGTGTGAACAATAAAGCAGGTCAGTCTGAACTATCTGATTTTGTCTAAAAATAAATTGAAATATTTCAGTTTACATCTGATTAAGTCTATCATAAGTACATTTTCAGTTCAAACAAACTACTTCTCTCAGGCTTTAATTGTTTTCCAAGTATCAACAACATCTAAATGTTTTTTTTTTGTTATTACGAGTTTTACATATTACGTGGATACGTGCCTCTTATAAAGACTTCTAGATGTCTTTTGAGTGTGTCTTGTTTGTTCGTTGCCTCATTGAAAACAACCATATAAAATTTCAATCCTGGTATCTTTGATGAATTTATTAACAACCACTGGGTCTATGCAAATGCTGTTTTTATTCCCGATGGTATCATAAGCCTAGTAGTCCAAACTTTCTGTGTTGACATTAGTTATCATTGATATTGTCATATAAAAAGTGTATCACAAAAATACTGAACTCCGAGAAAATCAAAAACAGAAAGTCCCTTAATTTACGATTCTCAAATTTTTGATTTTTTGCAATACAAAGGCAAATTCTATATCCATTGGGCAAATTTTTAGATTTTTTTTACTTTTTTGGTTTCGAGCGTCACTCTTTTGTAGACGAAACGCTCGTCTGGCGCAAATATAAAAGTTCAATCATGGTCTATATGATGGTTTTATTGACATATCCCATATCTCCTGTATACCCTTTGTTTATGTGTATAAAACCTACAAAGATGACCACAAAACACAACTTGAGTAATAGAATAGGAGTCTTCACAGCTTACAATATACAAATACACATTTTAAAAAATATATTGATTGTATAGTTGAATCCTTTCTAAAGATATGATAAGTGAACAAAGGGCAATCCACGATTTTTAAAAGTGTGGGTGTCTATTGACGATTATTGATAATATATTATTTGTTGACGAGTATTCACCTCTACAACACCAGGATCAGCCACTGTAAGTAATGACAAGATAACAGTTCATTTGCAGATCACTAATTTGTTTATGTTATTACACACCTATAACACAAGATGTGTCCCTTTATCATTTATAAACTGGTTCAATAATATACAAATGAGCTGCTTCCAATGTTCCAATTGAAGTGATATCGAGGTGATACATATGCATATAAGCCTTTTAACGAATATTTTGATTGAGTTAGGTCATTCCAATTGATATTTTAAAGTGTGTCTTTCTATGTTGTGATGTTAAATTATAGTTTAGAAAAGAGAGAAGGTTTGGTACCATGAAAACGTTTAATCCCGCTACAATTGTTTGAACCTGTCCTAAGTCAGGAATCTGAGGTTCAGTGGTTGTCGTCTGTTTATGTGGTTCATAAGTGTTTCCCGTTTTACGTTTTTATATAGATTAGACTTGTGGTGTTCCTGTTTGAATTGTTTTACACTAATAATGTTTGGGGCCCTTTATAGCTTGCTGTTCGGTGTGAGCCAAAGCTCCGTGTTGATGGCCGTACCTTGACCTATAATGATTTACCTTTATAAATTGTTACTTGGATTGAGAGTTGTCTCATTGACACTCATACCACATATAACTATATCTATAAAACAAAATGCTATTAATCTTCCAAAAAGGGCGGAATTTTAACCTTTGACTTGTGTATCAAATCATTCAACCAAAAAGTGTTTGATTGTAAAAGGTTGACATTTGTTCCCGTTTTTATAGCTGAACATGCCTATCTCATGCTTAACTCATCTCTATTAAAGGGGGTAAATACTAGAAAGTCAAATTAAAACGGATTCAACGACATTGAATAATTGACTTGCAAGTTAATAATACATCAGCGATATGTCTGCTTTCATTTTAACTTGTAACAGTGACAAAACTCGAAAACGATAAAAGTGACCCAAAATCGAACTGAATCTGTGTATTTTGGTAATAAGCATTGTGTATATGTTTTTGCAAAACAATGTTAGATAACGGAAACCAATTTCGGGACTTACAGACGTTTTAATACAAAAAAAGTGACCAGGATCATGATTTATAATGCAAGAAAGCCCAGAATATTCTTTTTACAAAATAGTGTCCATTTCCATGAAATTTTACGGAACATTATATCTCTGTGAAAAATGTTCCTTACAATATTTTAATCATAATTTCTGTCCATAATAAAATTTCCCAGTAAAATAACATGACAATTCTTTAAAAATCAAAGTTTTTCCCATGAGGAATTGTGATAATACGCAATGAAATTATAAAAGTGTTGCAGGAATATTTAAAATTTTGTTCTTAATAGTTAAGAGTGTAACCTTGACATGCAGCAGCAAATATACAGTACACAATCAGAAATCACATTTTATATCTATAATCGAAAATATTCTATAAGGCAAATATAATTTATATATCAAACAAAGATACATTTTATCAAATTTTACTAATTTCGGATATCCATTTATGAATAAGTACAAATACAAATATTTTATTGACACACTTTCGTTATAAACTAAAAATGACAACTTTTTATCCACAATGGATATTCTATTTCTTTTTCTAATGTTAAATATATGTTTAAATAGCAATAATGCAATTAAAAGCTGAAAACGAACAAGAAACTCTTAGAATAATGACAACACGTATCAGTTTTTGCTATTAAGAACATGACCAACACCTGTGACTTTGTGACTTTTATCTAAGTCTTTCTACAATGATTTCCTTGCAAAAAAGTGCATATTTCTAGGAATTTTTGTATAAAAGGTCAAGATAATTATAACATTTCAGAAATCGTTAACAGTGGTTATGACCCTTACGGAAAGGTTAAATCTCTTCGGTCAACATGTAAAAAAGTTGCGCCTTAGAGATCCACAATTTTTCACTACTTTAAATTCTGTAGGTATAATGGCTTCTGATATATACAATACTATGGTGTAAGGTCAAAGAAAACGGTCAACTAAACAACAAGCTTTAAAACACATACAAAACCCTTTAAATAGGGTCAAATGCATAAAATCACTATCAGACCCGTAACATTGACAAGGTCATTGATCCCAAATGCCATTGCATTAGAAACCATGGTTCTAGGTTTTGGTTTTAGAAAAATGATTGTTAGTTTCCCTTTACCTAGCCAGATTTATGTTATACCCCTGGTTCGTTTTCTTTATTTTTTCCCCAATTCAACGATTAAAAATAAAAGAAGAAACACTGCTTTGTCTTGTTCCAATCAGACAATGTTAAAAATATTTTCTTAATGTTTTAATTTTGAGGTTTAGAAATGTCAAGGTTATGTTTGTTGATGTCAAAACACACTGAAATGAAAGAGGAAGTCAAAGTAATAAAACTGATCTATAGTTTATCAAATTTACTTGCATGTATTTTTATAGATATGATCTGGACATTTTTCATATATACAACTGTACAATATTAGTCCAAATAACGTCTTGAAAGGCTGTTGCATGGCGCAGAAGCAGGGTCAAACATACTTAAAAAGTAAACATGATCCGGACCTTATAAATATTTGGACCATATGCATATGTCCGGTTAATTAACACGATGAAATTTGAAATGGTATTCCATAAACTAAGAGCTTATAAAATATAATGGAACTGTATGCTACTGGCAATAAGTGAGAGGTTTAGCTATCGTTAAATCTATGTTTTATCCACAATTCTACTTAAGAAAATACTTGTATCAAGTCAGGGTTATGACTCTTGTAGTCCATTCGTTTGATGTGTTTGAGCTTTTAAATTTACTATTTGAATTGGGACTTTCCGTTTTAAGTTTTCCTCGGAGTTCTATATTTTGTTATTTTACGGTTATTATCATAATTGTAACGTGATTAATGAATTTTACTTACGAGTAGGAAATATTATAAAATCAATGTGTATGGTCATTATTGCTGTGTCTTTCCATTTTTACGAAGCAAATATTTATATAATAACTTTAGGAAATATAAATGAACTGTTGAAATATAGATCAATTGCTTAACTTACATGAACTTTGGTCATTGAACCCTCTTTCTTTTCTTTTTGTTTTTAAAATTCTTTTGTGTTTTTATTGAATTGAAATTTCTTAAATATTTCAAATGACTTTTAGTTTTGAAATATGTTCTTGATTCTATTATTAAATCTTTCAATAACAGATAAATAGTATGAGTAAGAGAAATTTAATCACAATCATAAATAGTATAAGTCGAGATTAGAAGAAATTTGGTTTTGAAATAATATTTTAAACACTACGAAAAATTAAAAAAAAAAGGCCAATGCTGAAATAAAATTGCAGACCTAAAGGTCGACAGGTTTAAAATATCTTGATTGATCCTAGTGAAGGCATGTTGATAGATACACAAAGATTCAGACAATATGTAAAGATAAAAAAAATCATTTAGTAACTTGTACCGGGGTTTGGGTTTCGGTAAAACATAGGTGCTCTCCTGCGAAGGAAGATAGAATTTATTTGAAAAATTCCCAAATGATCTTAATATCTATATAGTCCTGTCCGTAAATAACAAAAGAGTATATTACATATATGATCCGATGATATGGGTATACGCATATAGTCATGGCGATACGCATACGGTGCAAATACTTATATGGTCAGGAACATATCTTTATATATATATGTACCTAAACACTATTCATATTGACCGAGGAAACTTATTTCAATTCTAACACGATCAGATACTATTCATCTTTCTTGAACTATGACTTGTTCAGAGTCAATATAATTGATGACCCATCTTGTTTTGTGAATGCAACATTGAGTACCATTCCTTTTAGACTGTTATTTAAATATACACCAGAGAAAAATTCTGATGAACAATTTAAGATGGGACCCTGATAAAATTATATTGAATGATAAGTTACTACAATCAGGTAATCCAAACCTGTCGTATGAACAAAACGTCTATATATCTAAATATGTATTCTAGCGTATTAAAAGGTCTGACAGATTTCATGTTATATGATACTAAAAGTCTGTTTGTGGGACATTCATGGCATCATCAACATCATTGCCAATTTTTACGTTATTATTCATAGTTTTTCAATAGATAGACTCGTAAAGTGTGGTATATTCTGAATAAATGCATGCTCATATTGAATAAAGGCAACAGTAGTATACCGTTGTTCGAAATTCATAAATCGATTGAGAAAAATACAAATATATTAATATTGTAATTGTTATTAATTGATACGTGGAGCGGACTTCATCAGTATGGTTTACTTTTGTCTAATCAATTTTACTTTGAGTAAATAAAATATGTTAAAACTAAACACATATTAATATATACATAATAGTGTCTGTATTCATTAAACGTAACTAGAACAAACCCGTGATATCGCGGGTCCGTGACTGATATATAACTATGCGTATGCCTTATTTTAGTATTGGTATTGTCATCTGATAAAGTCATGCCGATTATAACATGTATAAGGTGCACAGTTTTCTCTGCTTTCAAAATCTTTCTGTTTGAACCCGTCGACCTGGAACCTATCAATTATTGGTACTATTAATAATTTGGAAAACAAAAGGGCCTGGAATGGAATATTTTTTACTCAACAGTATACAGCAAAATTCTAAATACACTGTTTGGTGGTGCGCCTGTCCGATGCGAAACGTACAGTGAGGTAATAGGTAACAGGTGAATATACTATTGGTATCGGTGTCGGACTCGACCCGGAACTTCATAATTATTGGCAATATTAATTACGTGGAAAACAAATGGGCCTAGAGTGGTGTAATTTTTAATCAACACCATTGTACTATATTAGTTATATATAAAGTTGAATTCTTTGATTCATCGTTTTTACGTGATGACGGCTGACAAATTGGACCTCGTAATTTTAGTATTATAGATAGACTTATGCGGTATGGGCCTTGCTTATTGTTGAAGGCCGTACGGTGATCTATAGTTGTTAATGTGTGTGTCATTTTGGTCTCTTGTGGACAGTTGTCTCATTGGCAATCATACCACATCTTCCTTTTTATATTAATTTGATTTGTGTATATACCTAAATGAATTAAGTATTTACCAAAATAAAAACAACAATAATAACGTATATATGTAAGTAATCTATACACAAAAATAATTATATATACAATACGATTTGGACTTAAGTATATATGGATATTGATTTACGTATTTACAGATACCGATTCACGAGTTTCAATGAACGTATATACCGAATTCGATTAAGTATAAAAAATAATTCGATTTACGTTCATAAGTAATTATATATATACGTACTTTGATATATGTACGGATTCATTTCTGTTTATACAAATTCTATTTATACGAAATCTGATTTCTGTTTATACGGAATTATTTTGATTTCTGTATATTCGGAATTATTTCTGTAGATCCATTCGATTTAAGGTGGAAAGGGTGTCTAAATTAATAATGATAGAATTTGTTCATACTTTGCCAAAATGTAGTTTTTATTGATATAAGTTCAAAAATATAATGAAAATGATAGTTCACCGTGCATTTTATCAGGCTACAGATTGTGACAGAATGACACATTTTTTATGGATTATAGAGGAAAAAACATCATTATGTGATTAAAAGCTAAACTAAATGATAGAATTGTAAAATTAAATGCGAGAAGATAGCTTTTAGTAAATGCTTTGAGAATATCAAAAGAAAAAGATAGCGTCACCATACGTTTATTTCTGGCTAGAATACAAATTGCAAAATTTCATGTAGATTCCTTCAGACAATGCACTATTTCAAAGCTATCTCCCCTTAAAATGCCAATTTCAAAATAAAATAAAAATCAAGTTAAAATAATATACACTTTTACCAATATTAATATTTAAAAGTTATAATCATTTACATTTGTTCTTTAAAATGAAAATTCACATTATTTAACTGCAGTTCTGGCTCAAATTGTGCTTACTTAATTGAAAATCGGGACCTTAGGTTCTCTGATTTTTACAATCCAAGATGGCGAAAGACACCCATACCACCTTAAGTGCTTACGTAATTATTTTTATCTGCATTTATTAAATTATGTTTATGAGTAAATTAGTATTTAAGGTCGTATTAATCAATTTCAAAACTTATCATGTTATTCTTTTCTTATTTCACTTTTATCAAGGACGTATATTATGTTACCTATACGTTCTAGTTTTAATATTATGGTTTGAAGTTTTGATTTAAATTATTTTGCTAATTTTGTGCGCAGTAATTGACTTTAAACTATTCGTTTGTTTGTTGGAACAAACACAGAATATAAAAAAAGTATTGATTGATGTCATTAAAACAAAAGACTATTAATTTAATTGAATACTCAAGATTGTTTATTATGGCAGATTTGATTGCTTGAGTCAATTACAACATTAAACATACATACATCGAACTGCATATTATAATCACCAAAAGTTACTTATTTTACTACGTATTTACCTGTGAGCTTCGATACACCCGTTAATGATATGTCATTAAAAAAAATGTCATTGTTGTCACAAATATATATATATAGTAAATTGGATTTCCCATTGTTAGTTCCGTGTGATTGTATACATGTTTAACTGGTGTACTCGGGGTATAAGTCTCGACCCTACAACAATTCTAGGACGTCCTCATAGTATAATAAAAGATATGCAGTTGCTATTTTGCTTGCACCGGAAACATAGAAAATTGACTATTTTACACGCTCTGATTAGAGGATCTAAATTCAAGCCAGCAAAATATAATTTGTATATAGACACGACTAGCTTACCGGCACCGGCGATACAGTAAATTTTTTATTCTTTGTACATAACTGATTTACCATTAGTTAACCCTTTCTCTTTTACACTGGTACAGCTTACCGGTGAAGCCAATTTTAAGATTTTTTTGGGACGTTTAGACTTGTTCCATCGCCATTTGCTGACGTATAGATGTGGTTAAGGGCTCAAATAAATCCTCAGATAACCAGAAATGTGATTTAATGTGCATCAAACTTCTATTAGGATAAGTTTATAGTCAGGTCGCCCCTTACTGATGTGTAATTTTTCTGTAAAAACCATTTATTTTTCTTCGAATGTTGAGGAATATTCTCAAAAAGAAGTGCAAAGAAAACTGCTCTTTTAAGAGGATTTATGACTTTTTTCAATAACTGTGCAGTGAGGTTTTGAAGAATAGTATTAACATAATAGTTCTAACTTGTACACTAGTTGAAAATGTAATTTTTAGTGTAGCAGCGCAATTACAAACTTGAAATGCGCTAAAAATCCGAAATAATTTTTAAAGATATTATGGGAAAAGAGACAAAAACCACTAAAATATTCTGATTTTTTTTGGCAAAGTTGAAATAGATGTAACAAAACATGGTTTCGTAAGTAGTGTTGCGGTATGATAAAGTTGAAAACACTTTTGTTTGAATAAAGGG
Source organism: Mytilus edulis (assembly GCF_963676685.1). Lineage (NCBI taxonomy): Eukaryota > Metazoa > Mollusca > Bivalvia > Mytilida > Mytilidae > Mytilus > Mytilus edulis. The sequence continues at coordinate 30,144,063 of NC_092347.1, read as the reverse complement.
ACATGTATATTTCAATGAAAATATGACATTTCAAAGGGTGGATTCCTCCTAGATTTGCGTAAAAATCATGCATTTAGCATCTGAACACATAATTTCTAAAAGAAAACAAACTGGGTGAGGATCTTATTTTATTTGTTTTAATTTCTTCAGTTGTAGTAGACTTAAGTACTTAAATTTCAATATAAATTCTTTACAATGCCAGTGGCGCAGGGGTATGCTGATCTATCCCAAGGCGCTAAGATTGAATGTTCGAATTTCACAGCCGGGGTTAGAAAAATTATTTCCTATATTAAATGTAACTTAACTTAACTTTCAATTTCAAAAAGAAAACGTACGAGAGGTTACTAAAAGAATGTGTGTGCCAAATTGCCCTCCCCCTTTTTATCCCATTTGCCCTATGGGGCTCTGTCTGGGGTGTACCTTATCAAGCTAGCATTGGTGATTTAATAAATTTTCCCTTGTAAAAAATAATTAGGTTGCTGATTGATTGAAAACGAATTAGACAAATAACTAGTGTCCAAGTTTGAAATTAGACAAAAAAAATTTGAATGTTATGGACATCTTTATTTCAAGGCCTATAGCACGTCATGCGTCTTTTTATACCAATATGATAACTTTTATGTCTTCAACAGACTAGAGGCATTATGTTTTAACCAAAACCTGACCCTATTAGCGCAACAATATGTCTCTGCACGACTTTTTGCCCAAGGATTTCGTATTTTTTCACTTTTTCTCCAACAGTCACGTAACTTTTGGAAATATACCACGTGACCAAAAAATGACGAATTATCTTTAAATTTAATTTTTTGAAATATTTTACCAATTATCTTTCATTTGAGCTCAACATGGCATGTGTATGACCATTGATGCGAATGCAGTATCCATTTAAATTTTGATAGTGTCTTTTCGATAAGTAAATGTCTAAAATGCCTGAGAGGGAAAGGGTTAAATAAGATAACAACTAACAGTATTTGAGATACGTATAATCGTTTAAAAACATTTCCCTAATTCTCACCCGATTTGTCCTTTTTCTAACTTGTAGATCATTTCTATTTTTCTATTTTTTGTGATATTTTCACATATCTTTATCGGTGTGAAAAAAAAAAAATTTCCTCACTAGTAAAATTTGTGTAAAGGCAAAGGATTTGTTGAAACTTTATTGTGACGTCACGAAAAAAAGGCAACCATGCCTGATTACGTCACATAAAAATTACACAACTTTCTTTAAATCTTTGAAAAGATATCAAAGATACCTTAATGGGGGAAACCATACATTAAAGGTAAAACATTACGATATTGGAAGATGATATACAATAGTATCAGATTAGTACGTGGCATTTTTCATATCGCATGTATTATCAGGCCAATGTTCAATACCAGCCCAAGAGCCGCATGCTGTTTAGTCTAAGTATATGATAATGAATTGTATCATGCCATGACAGAGGATACCATAACATTGTGCAGGATAATTATCTTACCTTAATGGAGAATACCATACAATAATGAAGGATACCATACCATGATAATGGAAACCATACAAAAATGGACAATATCAAACCATGAACTGATTCCATCCCATAATCGAGGACACCATACCATGCTGGAGGCTATCATATCCTAATTACGGATACAATAATAATGAAGGATATCATACCATGATGGAGGATACCATACAATAATGGATGATATCATACCATGTGGGAGGATACCATAGCATGATGGAGTATAACATACCATGATGGAGGATAAAACACAATGATGGAGGATACCATATCATGATGGAAGATAACATGCCATGTGGGAGGATACCATACAATAATGGATAATATCATACCATTTGGGAGGATACCATAGCATGATGGAGTATAACATACCATGATGGAGGATAAAACACAATGATGGAGGATACCATATCATGATGGAAGATAACATGCCATGTGGGAGGATACCATACAATAATGGATGATATCATACCATGACCCCAGACACCAAGCAGCTAAACTTGAAATTTATAGCGTTTCAATATGAGGAGGTCTCCAATCATACAGCTGTACCTAGTCGAGCAGAACTTCTAGACAAATATAATATGTTTGCCTTACCAGGAACTTCACCACAACACAAAATAAAAGATCTCAGCAGAACTATCATGAAGAATCGCTATTATATGTACGATAATTTAAGATTAATTGCCCCAGTGTCTTAACATCGACCTTTTTAACCACGGATAATTAACAAGGGACCATTAATTAGGATTTCACTAGGGATAAACTGTTATATTCGGCCTGACATAATTAGTTACATGGATGAGCAAATTGTTTGGTATTTAGATGTTCCAGCCCCAATTTGGATATGCAATCACAATCTTAAATATAGATTTTTCTTACCCTAAATAATACATTTTTCATCACCAGGCTTAATCAAGGGTGACTTAGTTATAGAAACAATATTAGAAGAATATATCTTATTCCTGAATTTTACCATATTATTTTTTTGTGTGCTTATAAATATTTAGTCCTGTGGATTATGCATTATAGTTAGTGAAATATGAATTCCAGGAAATGGTAAATTAACTTACAATTTCCAAATGAGCAAAGACTGATTTCCTGACTAGAAATGGATCCTTCTGTTCACTAATCATCTAACTGCTGGTGCACTAAACTTCATCAGATTAAGATAATAGGTTTTGACCAGTTGTCCTCCTGTGGCTTGGCAGATATTTCTCTGTTACAGGCAATCACAATTGGTCCATAATGGCTGACCATCCATACATATATTAACACGTTTAAAATTTGTTATTGCTGCAACCTTTATATAGACTAACCCAAATGATATAATTATACATTGAAGCCTATCCCAGGTCCCTTACAATATCATAATGGCGGATACCATACCATAATGAAGGATATCAAACCATGACGGGTGATAATATACCATAATGATATATACCATATCATGATGAATGATACCATAAGAGAAGAAACTACAGTATGGTCGAAGATTCCATAACATGTGGAAGATATCAATCTAAAACGGCGGATGACATATCATAATGGAGAACAACATTTCGAAACAGAGGATTACAAACATTGATAGAGGATTCCATACCATGACGGTTGATAACATATCACAATGCAGAATACTATTTAATGGTGGAAGATACCATGGAAGATATCATAACATGCTGTATGATACCATACTATGGTTGAGGATAACATATCATAATGAAGGATAGCATACTATTGTAGAGGATACCTTACCATCGTGGAAGATAACATATTATAAGTGAGGATAGCATAATATTGTGGAGGATACAATACCATGGTGGAGGATAACATATCGTAATAGTGGATAGCAAAATATTGTGATCAATAACATATCGTAATGGTGTATAGCAAAATATTGTGGAGGATAACATATGATAATGGTGGATAGCATACTATTGTGAAGGATACCTTACCACGGTGGAGGATAACATATAATAAGTGTGGATAGCATAATCTTGTGGAGGATACCATACCATGATGGAGGATAACATATCGTATGGTGGATAGCATAATATTGTGGAGGATAACATATCATGGTTGAGAATAACATAACATAATGGTGGATAGCATACTATTGTGGAGGATACTTACACATGGTGGAGGATTACATATTATAATGTAGGATAGAATACTATTAATTGGGATATCATATAATGGTGGAGGATAACATATCATAATGTAGGATAGCATAGTATTGTAGAGGATATCATATAATGGTGGAGGATAACATATAATAATGTAGGATAGCATATTATTGTAGGGAATATCATACAATGGTGGAGGATAACATATCATAATCTAGGATAGCATACTATTGTAGGGAATAAAATGTATCATACAAGTGGAGGATTACATATCTTAATGTAAGATAGGATACTAGTGTAGAGGATATCATCGATGGTGGAGGATACCATATCATAATGCAGAATACTATTTAATGGTGGGAGATACCATGGAAGATATCATAACATGCTGTATGATACCATACAATGGTTGAGGATAACATATCATAACGGAGGATAGCATACTATTGTAGAGGATACCTTACCATGGTGGAAGATAACTTATTATAAGTGAGGATAGCATAATATAGTGGAGGATATAATACCATGGTGGAGGATAAAATATCGTAATAGTGGATAGCAAATAATGTGGCCAATAACAAATCGTAATGGTGTATAGCAAAATATTGTGGAGGATAACATATGATAATGGTGGATAGCATACTATTGTGGAGGATACCTTACCATGGTGGAGGATAACATATAATAAGTGAGGATAGCATAATCTTGTGGAGGATACCATACCCTGGTGGAGGATAACATATCGTATGGTGGAGGATAACATATCGTATGGTGGATAGCATAATATTGTGGAGGATAACATATCATGGTGGAGAATAACATAACATAATGGTGGATAGCATACTATTGTGGAGGATACTTACACATGGTGGAGGATAACATATTATAATGTAGGATATAATACTATTAATTGGGATATCATATAATGGTGGAGGATAACATATCATAATGTAGGATAGCATAGTATTGTAGGGGATATCATACAATGGTGGAGGATAACATATCATAATGTAGGATAGCATATTATTGTAGAGGATATCATCGATGGCGGAGGATACCATATCATAATGCAGAATACTATTTAATGGTGGAAGATACCATGGAAGATATCATAAAACGCTGTATGATACCATACTATGGTTTAGGATAACATATCATAATGGAGGATAGCATACTATTGTAGAGGATACCTTTTCATGGTGGAAGATAACATATTATAAGTGTGGATAGCATAATATTGTGGAGGATACAATACCATGCAGGAGGATAACATATCGTAATGGTGGATAGCAAAATATTATGGCCAATAACATATCGTAATGGTGTATAGCAAAATATTGTGGAGGATAACATATGATAATGGTGGATAGCATACTATTGTGGAGGATACCTTACCATGTCGGAGGATAACTTATAATAAGTGAGGATAGCATAATCTTGTGGAGGATACCATACTATGGTGGAGGATAACATATCGTATGGTGGATAGCATAATATTGTGGAGGATAACATATCATGGTGGAGAATAACATAACATAATGGTGGATAGCATACTATTGTGGAGGATACTTACACATGGTGGAGGATAACATATTATAAGGTAGGATAGAATACTATTAATTGGGATATCATATAATGGTGGAGGATAACATATCATAATGTAGGATAGCATAGTATTGTAGGGGATATCATACAATGGTGGAGGATAACAAACCATAATGTAGGATAGCATATTATTGTAGGGGGATATCATACAATGGTGGAGGATAACATATCATAATCTAGGATAGCATACTATTGTAGGGGATAAAATGTATCATACAAGTGGAGGATAACATATCTTAATGTAGGATAGGATACTAGTGTAGAGGATATCATCGATGGTGGAGGATACCATATCATAATGCAGGGAAATAAAATAATGTAATATGCTCAAACGATATTGGATGTTACCATATCACTGTAGTTAAATAAAATATAAAAAAGAAGATGTGGTATGATTGCCAATGAGACAACTGTCCACAAATGACCAAAATGACACAGAAATTAACAACTATAGGTCACGGTACGGACTTCACTAATGAGCAAAGCCCATACCGCATAGTCAGCTATAAAAGGCCCCGAAATGACAATGTAAAACAATTCAAACAAGAAATCTAACGACCTTATTTATATAATCAAAGCAATGTAAACGCTGTAGGCAGTTAACCAAAAACCAAGGCAAACATAATTATGAAAACTGTGGCAATGTTGCTTCAATTTTTTAAAGATTTAAAAGAACAAACATTCAAGATTCATATATTGTACATTTATGTTAATTTAATGAATGAATCATATAGGCAAATAATTCATATTTTATCAAGGTTTTCAAAAGCAACGCATATATCAAGTATATTTGGTCATGAGTCTACAGAGGTACAAGTTCGCAATGATTACAGTTGTTCTTGTTGATAGTTAACGTTGGTATTGGTTGACAGTTAGTAGTTCAACTTGACTTTTTTACGAGCTTTTAAAAGTGTGAATGGACTTGCTTCCCTGGAAAGAAATGTTCTACAGTACAAAATTTATGAGACACAAATCAAACAAATGTTTACTACTACAGGGATCAAAGGTGAGGTCTGACTGACCTGCCCATAGTAAATGTAAATGACCCCAACCTTCACTCCAACGCCATGATGTCTAAGTTTGGAATAAAATGACAGGTAATTATAAAACAGTTGGTCAAACATTCTTGGGCTTGAAAGATATGTTTGTTTTTTTTTTAGAAATGAGCCATATTAAAATGAAAATTTTTATAGGACAAAACTCCCATCATTCCCATGGTCGCCTGACATTGGGCAAAGTCTAGTACACAGTGGTTAGGTCTAGCAAAGTGATATGCATATGTGACGTCTATGAAATTGACCTTGTATGTCATTCAATCTTTTTGAAATAACGAACAGGAATGAATATGGTTTAGGGTTGGGAATCTCTACCGTTATCAAGTTTTCAAACAGGAGGGGGTTGGGACTCCCAGTGTCTTCCCCTGTATTTCGTTTGATTTGTTATATTGTCCAATACATGAATATCTATGGTTGAGGGGTGGGGGTCTCATCTGTTTCCAAGTTATCAAATAGGAGGGATAGGGTGACCGCAGGGACTCCCCCTATATTTCATTTAATTTAGAGGTTGGGATCTCAACTGTTTCCAAGTTCTCAAACAGGAGGGTTTAATTTCTTATATTGTCCCATACATGAATATATATGGTTCAAGAGTGGGTATCTGGACCGTTTCAAAATCTCAAACAGGAACTCAACCTATATTTCATATGATTTGTTATATTGTCCCATACATGAATATATATGGTTTAGGATGGGGATCTCGATCGTTTCCAAGTTCCCAAACAAGAGGGGTAGGGTGACCCCAGGGACTCCCCCTGTATTTCATTTTTGATTAGTTATATTGTCCCATACATGAATAAATATGGTTTAGGGGTGGGAATCTCGACTGTTTCCATGTTCTAAAACAGGAGGGGATGGGGTGTCCTTAGGGACTTTCCCTATATTTTATTTGGTTAGTTATATATAGTCCAATGTATATACATGAATGTATATGGTTGAGGGGTAGGGATCTCATCCATTTCAAAGTTATCAAACAAAAGGGGTAGAGTGGCCGAAAGGACTACACCTATATGTCATATGATCTGCTTACATTCAAGTATCATATAATCTAGTTGCACTATTTGTGAAACTAAAGTAAGAAACTTCCAGCTATTTTAACTGACCCATCAAAATTGAGAAAAAAATACCCATTGAAATTGCAGCAATATGTTTACACTTTAAAAGCAACTAACATGCATTATCAACATTTATCACTGATAAAGAAAATGTATACTGTCACCAGGAACATATATACATTGTAAGATATACTGTTCCCAGCTGTCACATTGTATTGGATTTTGACATTGTCACAAAGTAATTTTGAGTTTCTGTACAAAATATTTTCTACTTTTTCTTTCTTTAACATATGTACATATATCTTTTGGTTTTCGATTCTACTGTTTATATTAATTTACCATGCATAGATGTATTTTGTCACCTGTCTGGATTTTATTTTAGTTGATCGCCAAAACCCAGAATTACCCTAACCGCTTCCGGAATCGGATCCGATATTGTATTCCAACGGCATTTATTTTGTTTTCCGTCATGAATGTTGTTTTGTCAGTCAGATACGATTTTACTCGAATTTACAAATTATTTATCGGCGATTTTCTGTATAAAGATAGCGGTTGTACAAAATGAAATTGCTGTCATGAATAATAATGATTAAAATAAGTTTTGAGATCGTTTATATGGAAACTTTGGTAAAAGAGTTTGCAAAGTTATTTTTTATCTTCTTTCAAGTGAAAATTCCGTCGGGCATATATGGCATAGCTAGTTACCAAGTCGAAAGTCCAACTGCAAGAGTGGAAGGTCGCGGACTTCGGACCACCGCTAATTTGAACCCCTGCCTCCAATTTGAAAAGATATGAAAATTTCGTCTTCTAATTTAAAATTGCCGCCCAACAGCATGAACAGTTGAATTATTTTAATAGATTACTGACGTATTGACGACAAACAATATTCCTACGACTTTTGCCATTTGGGAAATCTAAACAACTTGTCTTGAGAGATTTTCGGCAATTACATATTTCATACATTTGTTCTTTGATATCTTAGCCAAAAGCTCAGGGGATAATAACCTACATAAGGATTCATAATGTGCTCTACTTCCTATGTGCAACTTCAACACTTTCGGGTGATTCGACGACCACTTGAGGTTTTTCTGGTCATATTTTTTGTAATCCAGAATTAAAAGTATGAAAAAACTGTTCAATTAGTTATAAATAACATAATATCCAACTAGATAATAACAATGGCATGTAATTCAGCAAGTATTGGGTAGAACTCAAATCTAGGGTGCTCGCATAAGGCAGCTTAACTGCCTAAAAAATGAACAAAAAACATATATGTGACACTCAAACAAACGACAACCACTGAATTACAGGCTCCTGACTTGGGACAGGCACATACATACATAATGTGACGGGGTTAAACATATTAGCGGGATCCCAACCCTCCCCTAACCTGGGACAGTGGTGTACGTAACATTACAAGATAAGAACGAACTATAGTTTTTATATCGACTGACTTATACCAGAGGTTATTTAGATGGAAAAAAAAAGAAATCGATATTCTAATTTTGCGAAAGTTTGTTGTTTATCGATCGAAGTTATTTTATAATATATATCCACGGACAATTGATTGGTTATTTAATGAAAATATATTCTAGTTTGCATACTTTTCTCATAGAATAATAAACATGCACCAGACTACGTTTCTACGATGATTTTTTTATTAAAATTTCACCGTCCGCAAAAAAAACTTTATGTATCAGAAAGACTATAACAAAAATGTCAATTAGTGTAAATACATGTATGCCTTTCAGTTTTATTCAGAAATATATCACAAATATTTGCCTCGTCAATTACTCATTCTTTTATTAGTAATGCTGGACCATTTTAATAGATACTAAATACTATTTGCAACCAGATGCCCCGCAAGGCGCAGCTTTATATACGACCGCAGAGGTTGAACCCTGAACGGTTGGGGCAAGTATGGACACAACATTCAAGCTGGATTCAGCTCTAAATTTTGATTGTGATTAAATAGTTCCAACACGGAAGGAATGTGGTCTAATGAACTTAAAAAATTTTGTTTGCCTTTGAGCAATTCACTATGCTGTTGAATATTAATCCTCTCAAAAAAATGTTTGAAGAAATTTTCTTTTTATTTATGAAATCTGAAATGAGAAAATTGAAACCCCCAATTTTTTTTTCACATCCCCCTTTCCCTTATTCCAAAACTGATCTCAATTCAAATTTCTAATGGAGTTTGCAACAATAAGTACTCATTTAAATACATCATAAAATATTAAAATGTAAAAAAAAGTGCTTGTAATCACAGAATTGTAAAGATTGTTTTAATTTATTAGTGGGTAGTAAGTGAATATACAGTGTATATTGTATAAAACAATGATTTCAGTTGATTCAACTACTATTCTGGACAAAGAAAGATAACTCCAATTTTCAAAGAATATTTCATAAAAATTGTGCAATTGAAAATTTCTGGCTTTTGCGCAATATTGTGCAATTAGATATTTCTTGCTATAGCGCAATACTGTGCAATTGAAGATTTCTTGCTATTGCACAATACTGTGCAATTGAAGATTTCTTGATGTTGCGCAATACTGTGCAATTGAAAATTTCTTGCTATTGCACAATACTTAGTATAATAATTTTGGACCCCGATTTGGACCAACTTGAAAACTGGGCCCATGATAAAAAATCTAAGTACATGTTAAGATTCAGCATATCAAAGAACCCCAAGAATTCAATTTTTGTTAAAATCAAGCTAAGTTTAATTTTGGACCCTTTGGACCTTAATGTAGACCTATTTGAAAACAGAACCAACAATTAAAAATCTGAATACACGGTTAGATTTGGCAAATCAAAGAACCCCAATAATTCATTTTTTCATGATTCCCTAATTCGTTGGGACCAAAACTCCCAAAATCAATCCAAACCTTCCTTCTGTGGTCATAAACCTTGTGTTAAAATTTCATAGATTTCTATTAACTTGTACTAAAGTTATTGTGCAAAAACCAAGAAAAATGCTTATTTGGGACCTGTTTTTGGCTCCTTATTCCTAAACTGTTGAGACTAAAATTCCCAAAATCAATCCAAACCTTCCTTTTGTGATCATAGACCTTATGTTAAAATTTCATAGATTTCTGTTTTACTTATACTAAAGTTATTGTGCAAAAACCAAGAAAAATGCGTATATGGGCCCTTTTTGGTCCCTAATTCCTAAACTGTTGGGACCAAAACACCCAAAATCAATCCCAACCTTCCTTTTATAGTCATAAAACTTGTGTTTAAAATTCATAGATTTCTATTTACTTTTACTAAAGTGTAAGAGTGCGAAAACCAAATGTATTCGGACGACGACGACGACGACGACGACGACGCCAACGTGATACCATTATACGACCAAATTTTTTTCAATATTTGCAGTCGTATAAAAACAGTATAAATTCGAGAACAATATTAGGTCATTACAGCCTACTAAATAAACTCATCATAGATACCAGGATTTACGCCAGACGCGCGTCTACAAAAGACTCATCAGTGACGCTATTCTTCTGTGCAACTTCAGAAACACGAAGATCTTGATTAACGGAAAGACTACTGAAATTATGTATAAATTTATTGTTTATTAAATTATTACTAATTTCAGTTCTTTCCTTCGATTTGTAGGTGTTATTGATTTACAAATGTAATTTTGTCATTATAATAATAATGGGATTATATCTGCTTAATAATAACCTCTGGTTCCATTATGCTGTTGTCATTATAATAAATGTACTTTAATATTGACCTTCACCAATTATTCTAATTGTGTTTGTGCCAATAAAATATTTGTATTTGAAATATTTTTAATATTTGTTATTTAATATCTTATGTCCAGGAAGTTAAAAAAATAAATAATAAAGAAAAAACATGACCATATGATATTTATGTCAACACCGAAGTGCAGACTACTGGGCTGATGATACCCTCGGGGACGAACGTCCACCAGCAGTGGTATTGACCCGGTTGTTTAAAAAGTTATCATAGGTACCAGGATTATAATTTAAAACGCCAGACGCGTTTTGCGTTTCATAAGACTCATCAGTGACGCTCAGATCAAAAATAGTTATAAAGCCAAACAAGTACAAAAATGAAGAGCATTGAGGACAAAAAATTCCAAAATGTGGAATTGAACATTCATTTCCCTATTTCAAACATGACACTATGTACAACAAAATTTAAAATGGAAATGAGAATATCTCGAAGATACAACGACTCGACCAAAGAGCAGATAACAGTCGAAGTCTACCAATGGAAAAAAGTAAAATCACAAAAATACTGAACTCAGAGGAAAATCAAATCGGAAAGTCCCTAATTACATGGCAAAATCAAATGACAAAACACATAAAAAACGAATGGACAATAACTGTCAACTTCGACGCATAGAGAAAATCCTGCACCCAAAGGGTGGGCCACAACTGGCCTTTAATCAAAAAGGTGTACTGCTCAGTTTAAAAAGACGTCATACTAAACTCAAAAACATTTTAATGAACTAAAATTAAAAAAAAAACATTCTAGACTAACAAAGGCCAGAGGATCCTGACTTGGGACAGGCGCAAAAATGCGGCGGGGTTAAGCATCTCAACCCTACCCTATACATCTAGCCAATGTAGAATATAGAAACACCCAGCAATATGTATTAAAGCATACGATATTTCAATCTATACATCACTCATATTATCTAATGTCCATAAAAGACACTAAACTGAAGTATCTAAATTTTTTGCCAAATCAAAACATAACAAAAGCATATGGTTGGATTACATTTCAAATAATATGTTAACACATGGGCATTCAGAGCTAATACCAATTCTTAGGAAACTTCTTAGCATATGTCTTTCCTCTTGATTTTACCCTTAGTCTTGGATGATGATGTTACCTCAACAAAACATTTATGAAACATTTTAAGAAAATAAGTTGGTTGATAGTGTTAGTTATTATGAATATTTTGGTTTACACTTTAGTGCATCAGAGTAATTTTCACTCAACTGTATAAAAACATAAAAGTCTAATAATAAATTGTAAAAGCTTAAGTACCAGTGTACATCTTATTGTAATTTTGCTTAGTTTCTTTTGTTACTTATTCTGACATCGAACACTAACTTATTTTATACTGAGTTTTACTGTGTGTATTGTAAATGTTTGTTTATTCTTCATTGGCTAGAGGTTTGGGGGTTTTAAATCTATATAAGTTAAATAATGTGGTTGATGTGGCTGTCCTAAATGTTTCTCGCTTTTATGTGGTCAAACTGATTAAGATTTTATGTTAATTTCAGAGCATATGGATTATCATAATGAAAAGTCGATGTTTTACAAATATACAATACATGTATATTGTAGGAAAATATAAAATTTATTTGTATGAGCTTTAGAAACAGGACAAAAAAATCGAGGCTCTACCCAGCTGTTTTCCTGTATCGTAGCAAGTAAAACTAGAGGCTCTAAAGAACCTGTGTCGCTCACCTTGGTCTATGTGAATATTAAACAAAGGAAGCAGATGGATTCATGACAAAAATGTGTTTTGGTGATGGTGATGTGTTTGTATATCTTACTTTACTAAACATTCTTGCTGCTTACAATCATCTCTATCTATAATGAACTTGGCCTAGTAGTTTCAGTGGAAAATGTTAGTTAAAATTTACAAATGTTATGAAAATTGTTAACAAGAGTGCACACACTGAAATGTCTCGCCTTCTTTTACTAATCATTGATATTATGTTGATAGTCCTAAGTATAAAGCTTTTTTACAACTGTCACATAAACTTAACATTAACCAAGATAGCTAAACAAAGACCAATGAACCATGAAAATGAGGTCAAGGTCAGATGAACCATGCCAGGCAGACATGTACAGCTAACAAAGCTTCCATACAACAAATATAGATGATCTACTACTTATAGTTTAAGAAAAATAGACCACAACACAAAAACTTAAGACTGAGTAATGAACCGTGCAATTGAGGTCATGGTCAAACAAAACCTGCGGGACTGACATATAGATCATAATATATTTCCATAAACCAAATATAGTTGACCTTTGGCATATAATATTAGATAAAAAGACCAAAACTTATAAACTTAACTTTGACCACTGAAACATGAAAATGAGGTCAAGGTCAGATGACATATGCCCCCTAGACATGTAAACCTTACAATCATTCCATACAACAAATATAGTAGACCTATTGTATAAAGTATGAGAAAAACAGACCAAAACACAAAAACTTAACTATAACCACTGAACAATGAAAATGAGGTCAAGGTCAGATGACACCTGCCATTTGGACATGTACACCTTCCAGTCCTTCCATACACCAAATATACTAGCCCTACTGCTTATAGTATCTGAGATATGGACTTGACCACCAAAACTTAACCTTGTTCACTGATCCATGAAATGAGGTCGAGGTCAAGTGAAAACTGTCTGACGGGCATGAGGACCTTGCAAGGTACGCACATACCAAATATAGTTATCCTATTACTTATAATAAGAGAGAATTTAACATTACAAAAATTGTAATTACTCCTCAAGGGGTCAATTGACCATTTTGGTCATGTTGACTTATTTGTAGATTTTACTTTGCTGAATATTATTGCTGTTTACAGTTTATCTATATCTATAATAATATTCAAGATGATAACCGGAAACAGCAAAATTTCCTTAAAATTACCAATTCAGGGGCAGCAACCCAACAATGGGTTGTCGGATTCATCTGAAAATTTGAGGGCAGATAGATGTTCTATTTTTAGCCATGGCGGCCATCTTGATTGGTTGGCTTGGTCACAGCACACATTTTTTAAACAAGAAAACCTAAAGATGATTGTAACTAAGTTTGGTTAAATTTTACCCAATAGTTTCAAAGGAGAAGAATTTGTAAAAGATTACAAAAATTTACGAAAAATTTGTAAAAAATAACTATAAAGGGCAATTACTCCTCAAGGGGTCAATTGACCATTTTGGTCATGTTGACTTATTTGTAGATCTTACTTTGCTGAACATTATTGCTGTTTACAGTTTATCTCTATCTATAATAATATTCAAGATGATAACCAAAAACAGCAAAATTTCCTTAAAATTACCAATTCAGGGGCAGCAACCCAACAACTAGTTGTGTGATTCATCTGAAAATTTCAGGGCAGATAGATGTTGACCTGATAAACACTTCTACCCCAAGTCAGATTTGTTCTAAATGCTTTGGTTTTTGAGTTATAAGCCAAAAACTGCATTTTACCCCTATGTTCTATTCTTAGCCATGGCGGCTATCTTGGTTGGTTGGCCAGGTCATGCCACACATTTTTTAAACTAGATACCCCAAAGATGATTGTGGCCAAGTTTGGATTAATTTGGCACAGTAGTTTCAGAGGAGAAGATTTTTGTAAAAGATTACTAAGATTTACAAAAAAATGGTTAAAAATTCACTATAAAGGTCAATTACTCCTAAAGGGGTCAAATGACCATTTTGGTCATGTTTGACTTATTTGTAAATCTTACTTTGCTGAACATTATTGGTGTTTACAGTTTATCTCTGTCTATAATAATATTCAAGATAATAACCAAAACAAGAATGTGCCCAATTTAAGTACACGGATGCCCCACTCACACTATCCTTTTCCATGTTCCATTGACCGTGAAATTGGGTAATAATCTAATTTGGCATTAAAATTAGAAAGATTATACAATAGAGAACATATGTACTAAGTTTCAAGTTGATTGGACTTCAATTTCATCAAAATCTACCTTGACCAAAAACTTTAACCTGAAACTCCCACTTTCATTTTCTCTGTTCAGTGGACCGTGAAATTGGGGTCAAAAGTCTAATTTGGCTTTAAAATTAGAAAGATCATACCATAGGCAACAAGTGTACTAAGTTTCAAGTTGATTGGACTTCAGCTTCATCAAAAACTACCTTGACCAAAAACTTTAACCTGAAACTCCCACTTTCACTTTCTATTTGATTTTAAACATATTTTATTCATTAAGATATGAAAAGGATTGAGCAACAGGCACAGCCTATAAAAGCTCTCTCCATATTACATGTACAAGGTATAATTCAATCACAACAACTGTATTTAAAATAATGCAATATAGTGGAACATGCATGCTACTTGTGAGCACACACGAGCAAATATATGTTAACAGTGTTACTTACTAAATGCAAAATATATTTAAATATATAGGCAAATAATCATCAGTTATTTAAAGTACCTTGAAACATGCAAATATTCTTTATAATTCATTAGAAATATATATATGGTTTGAAAGAGACACTAAGCTTGCTTAGTGGAATAAATGAATTAATGTTGGAGTGTAGAAAAAAATAAAAAATAAAACTAGATGAAACAAAAATTAAAGTAAGTTTCAAACAAAACGTTGAGTGTCACTGATATATTTCTGAACAGATTTAAAATTAGCAATATTCATATAATATGAAAATAATCTGTTTCCAAAAAGTAGTAATTCAATATTTATGTCAACATTATCAACAATGGAGTAAATGGAATCAAGAAGGATCTGTCTTACATCATTATACTTAGGGCAAATAAAAAAGAAATGTTGGTTATCCTCAACAGGATGGTTACAGTTTGTGCAAAAAGTGTTCTCGGATAAGAACTGATTAAACAAATGAGATTTAAGGTTGCTAGCATTATTTCTGAGTTGACAATGACTTATATTTTTCATTTTCTATGTTCAGTGGACCGTGAAATTGGGGTCAAAAGTCTAATTTGGCTTTAAAATTAGAAAGATCATACCATAAGCAACAAGTGTACTCAGTTTCAAGTTGATTGTACTTCAGCTTCATCAAAACTACCTTGACCAAAAACTTTAACCTGAAGGGACGCACAGACGGACGGACGAACGGAGTCACAGACCAGAAAACATAATGCCCCTCTACTATCGTAGGTGGGGCATAAAAAGCTAAATTTCCTAAAATTACCAATTCAGGGGCAGCAACCCAACAACGGGTTGTCGGATTCATCTGAAAATTTGAGGGCAGATAGATGTTGACCTGATAAACACTTTTACCCCATCTCACATTTGCTCTAAATGCTTTGGTTTTTGAGTTATAAGCCAAAAACTGCATTTTACCCCTATGTTCTATTTTTAGCCATGACGGCCATCTTGGTTGGTTGGCCAGGTCATGCCACACATTTTTTTAAACTAGATACCCCAATGATGATTGTGGCCAAGTTTAGTTTAATTTGGAACAGTTGTTTCAGAGGAGAAGATTTTTGTAAAAGTTAACGACGACAGACGACGACGACGACGACGACGACAACGGACGCCAAGTGATGGGAAAAGCTCACTTGGCCCTTTGGGCCAGGTGAGCTAAAAACAATGTACATATATTGTGTCAATTCTGAAATTACTCCCAACACTTGAAACTTTAGTACAAGAACATATAAAACAAAAATCTATTTGTATACTTGTTATATGTACAATAGTTGGCTAATTGCAGGATAAATGAATTTATTGGAAGATCATGTATATGCTAAACATTTCTCCTGTAAAGTCATAGCTAATTACTAACTTCATATTAGAATCATAGCATTGCAAATCAAATTTATGTAAAAAAAATTGTAAGGGTTCCACGGAAACCGGGCGTCTCGCCTACTTTTGCTGTAAATTGCAGGCTCAACAAAAGTGAGGAAAAAAATCAATAAAAATATTCTTCTTGATACTTACTATCTTTTGATTGTAAGAAGCTTATGTCCAAGTTTGCTAAAAATCCAGGATAGTTTTTGAATCTAATAAATGTTTTAAAAACTTTAACTGCAGACTGTATGTAATGTTAACTGGAAGAAAATCTAAGTCCATTTATAAGTAAAATACAGAAAAAATGGATTTATTTTTTTACAAAATTTACTTCTGGATACTATCTTATGATCATAAACAAGCTTCTGTCCAAGTTTGGTACAAACCAAGGACAGTTTAAGAAAGTTATTAAGATTTTAAAAACTTGAACCACAGAGTGAATGTAATGTTTCCCCGCAGAAAAACTAAGGCCATTTAAAAGTAAAATACGGAAAAAATGGATTTATTTTTTTTACAAAATTTACTTCTGGATAATATCTTATGATCATAAACAAGCTTCTTTCAAAGCTTGGTAGAAATCCAGTATATTTTAAGAAAGTTATCAAAATTTCAAAAACTTTAACCACAGAGTGAATATTTGTGGCCGCCGCCGCCGGAATGTAGGATCGCTTAGTCTCGCTTTTTTCGACTAAAGTCGAAGGCTCGACAAAAATGGTATAAAAATGCATGTATAAGAAAATTTAAAAATTGAAATGTGGAATGTCTCAAAGAGACAATAATCAGATGGAAAAAAAAACAAAACCAGCCCAAGCACCCAATTGGTCTTTGACACAGTTAGAATTAAATCTCACACCCAGATGCGGACTTCAGCATCAAAAATATATATCATTGGATGTTATTCCGATATACAGTTAAGATAAACAAAAGTATATAAACAACTCTATAATAAATCTAAGTTAAAGAGGTATGATTGGAATTTGTTAAGAGGTATGATTGGAATTTGTTTTTAAACTTCACAAACATTCGAAATAATTTGACAGTATCTCTGAAAGGGGAAGGGTTATAATAAGTTATCTATGTTCATATCCGTAGATATGGATATTTTAACACCCTGAAGTACCCAAGTACACCATGAGGCGTAGCCGAAGGGTGTACAGGGTACTGAAGGGTGTTAAAATATCCATATCTACGGATATGAACGTAGATAACGAATTTATCCCTGGTCTTAGTCCGAATCGGACGAGTTTTATGGAACCCTACAGGTGGTCAAATATAAGACGTTTTTAATACGGAGACAGAGAAACTTGATTGAGTCAAATTTGGCGCTCAATGTTGTGAGAATTACGTCATAGATAGTGTGACGTCAACGTGGATCATTTGCATTGCTAGGTCAGTAGTCCCATTCCTTGAAAATGTGGTAGTCAAGTGATGCATTTAATGAAATGAGTGTAAATGATCGACATAATAGGACAAAATTGAATTAAATATTTCATTACAAACATCATGGATAATCTACAGACTTCAATATTTCACAAGGAGCAATCATGGGACGAAGGAAAACTTGCGTGAAGTTCCCCGGGACAATGGTTAGCAACGTCCGGGGATATGGGTTAGCAACACCCAGGGGCTATGGGTTTTGTAACGACGTGCTTTAACCAATCAAAATTCTAGATATATACTAAGCCGGGGATAATACATCTTCTTGTCAGGACTAAGGTACCTATTGCAAAACTTATTGATAAGCTTAGATATTAGTGTGGGTATATATGCTCACCTCTCCCAATTTTGTTGTCTTTGAAATAACAATTCTGTTTTGGATTATCAAGTAAGCAAAAATATGGGATAAGAAAATTTACGTAATCATTTATCAATGTTTATTGTGTTGTTTCTGAAAACAGTCAAATTCGCTTATTCAGAAATACTCTTATCCAATTACTTCATTTAACGTATCTGATATTTTCTGTATAAAACATAAAAAAAAAAATTTACCCAACTTATAAGGTGATCAAGAGCTTGCACTCAGACTTTATAAACGTCACCAATGTATGAGCAGAAAGTTGATGACGAGGGGTATGTCAAAGAAAGTATCTTCCCTTTTCTAAAAAAAAAGTTCATCGGAAGGTTCTAAGCCCTTGTTGATAAATATTCTTTATCAACTTCACAAATAATACACGTTGCTATTAATGTATGGATTATGGGTACTGACGTTGTTTCTCATCTTAATAACATGTTATATTTTTTTTGTCTTTATGAATATTACTTTAACTGTTTAGTGTGTTTTTGATGATATCCATTTGGCATAGCTCTGTACTTCTACATCCCATCATTGTGTTATTGTTATATGATATTTTTTGTATAATTGTCTTTCATTTTTGCTAAAGTGCCTTTTCACTATGACTTTTTGTGTTTCTTTTAAACATATGACGATGCTCTGTACTTATACATCCCGTCATTGTCTTATTGGTCTATAATAATATTTGTATTCTTGTCTTTCATTTTTGCTAATGTGCTTTGTCTTATGCCTTATTGTGCTTCTTTGTTACATGTTTGTTTTGATAGTAATTAATATTATAACACAATGTTGACTGCTGTACCCCTATTTGTGACCTTTTACCTATTATGTCTGTCTATTTTGTTCACACATCAGTCTCAATATAATGGAATTTGATGCGATTGTCATACAAGCGAGAGGTTAAACTAGCTATAAAACCAGGTTTAATCCACCATTTCCTACATTGTGAAAAGGCCTGTACAAGTCAGGCATATGACTTTGTTTGATGTGTTTGAGCTTTTGATTTTGCCATTTGATTAGGGACTTTCAGTTTTCAATTTTCCTCAGAGTTCAGAGAATTTTTGTGATTTTTCTTTTTATTATCAAAATTATATGACAGAAAATAGTTTCCTGATTTATTTCAGAATATATATTTTGGTCTGATTTGAACATCACTCTGGTATCTTTCGTCCTCTTTAAAGTATAGTTGCATTCTTTACAATATGATATCACATATACAATAATGGTTCATAAAATTGAAAATAAACAATAAATTTACACATAATATAAAATATATTGTAATTTTTTTTTATCACAAACACATTGAACTCCCTCATAGGAAAGAACATAATATTGCAAAAACAATAATGGTAAATATCAAATAAAAAAAAAACATATCATAACCATTTTAAGAATGTAAATTGGGAACGTGTCCTAGAATTAACCTAAAGTGTGATAGTAAAAAAAATAAAAATAAATTATAAATATACACATAATATAAAATATATTGCAAAAGACTTTTTATAACAAATACATCAAACTCCCTTTTAGAGAAGATGATACTGTTAACAAAGAGGTTTTACATAAGTTAAATCTTACTACCTATATGTCAAAATATCTATATACTTTAAATGGTTTTTATGATATCATTGGCTTCCTCTATGATTTGAGTGACACCTTTTCCTTCTCTGTCTTGTGAAGTTAGCCATTTAATTGCCTTGTTATTAATCATTTCCCATTCAGATTTACGTTTACTGAAATTCTTCTCTAGGAAAGCCACAACAATGGCTGTACACCAAATATTACCCTGAAATAGTTAAATGTTTTCACATAATTTAAACAATGGCTGAACACCAAGTATTACCCTGAAATAATTAATGTTTTCACATTAGTTTTAACAATGGCTGTACACCAAATATTACCCTGAAATAATTAATGTTTTCACATTAGTTTTAACAATGGCTGTACACCAAATATTACCATGAAATATTTAAATGTTTTCACATTAGTTTTAACAATGGCTGTACACCAAAAATTACACTGAAATAGTTAAAAGATTTCAGATTTATTTTAATGAAACCTTGATTAACATTAAATATAGACAATGTAACTAAAAGCTAGAGGCTCTAAAGAGCCAGTGTCGCTCACCTGTACTTACTGATGCTTTGGAAATCATGTAAAATAAGGTTAAAATCATAATTTATAGTATAAGATATCATTAGATACTATAATAAAATCTAAGATAATAGCAAAAAACTGCAAAATTTCCAGAAAATTACTAACTCAGGGGCAGCAACCCAACAACTGGTTGTTGGATTTGTCTGAAAATTTCAGGGCAGATATATCTTAATATGATAAATATTTTTGCCACCAGTCAGATTTGCTTCAGTTTCAGAGATATAAACCAAAAACTGCATTGCACCCTATTTACTATTTTTAGCCATGTCTGCCATCTTGGTTCGCGGGCAGGGTCATCCGACACATTTTTTAAACTAGATACTCTTGATAATTGTGTACAAGATTGGTTACATTTTGTCTTAGAAGTTTCAGAGGAGAAGATTTTTGTAAAAGATTACAAAAATTTACAAAAAATTGGTAAAATTGACTATAAAGGGCAATAACTCCTGAAGGGGTCAACTTACCATTTTGGTCATTTGAATTATTTGTAGATCTTACTTTGCTGAACATTATTGTTGTTTACAGTTTATCTTTATCTATAATAATATTCAAGATAATAACCAAAAACGGCAAAATTTCCTTAAAATTACCAATTTAGAGGCAGCAACCCATCAACGGGTTGTCTGATTCATCTAAAAATTTCAGACCAGATAGATATACAAATTTGTAAGATTTGCTCTACATGCTTTGGTTTCAGAGATGTAAACAAAAATCTACATTTTACTCCTATGTTCTATTTTTAGCCATGGCAGCCATCTTGGTTGGTTGGCTGGGTCACCGGACACTTTTTTTAAACTAGATACCCCAATGATGATTGTGGCCAAGTTTGAGTTAATTTTGCCCAGTAGTTTCAGAGGGGAAGGTTTTTGTAAAAGTTAACAACGACGACGTCAAAAAAGGAGTATGAGTACATCACATTCATAATTATAAGTGCTAGGTTTTAGGTCCTCAACATGATATCTTATTGGGATTTTGGTTAAGGTCATACTAACCTGTCTTTTGCACACATTTATATTGCAAACAGACATACAGAGGTTGTTCCTTTTTGTCACTTTTAGATTCAGGGGTAAGGTGCGTTCTTTTTTATTCCTCCTAGTCTACCTTCTATCTGATTCAATTGATACACATTTTGTTGTGGTTGAGCTTTTGATTTAACCATTAGATAAGAGACTTTCCGTTTCGTTATTTTTGTTATTTTAATTTTCACCCTTTAAAGTTTTTCGCATGTCCATGAATGTGTGAGGATATGAAAACGTGTACAAATATAAAGTATTAAGTATTTCAAATTCTGAAAGTTGTTAAATTCTCCCTGACTTATCATGGGAACAGTGAGTCTAAAATATGTGTCTTTAATTTTATAAAGGAATTAAAATGTTTATCTAAGACCAAGAAGGTTTCAGCTTTTAGTTGCCTTACTTGGTCCTAGTTCTTAGAAGACTCCTCTACAAGTGGGGATTTTATGGTGGCAATCTGTAAATATGTAAGGAAGGAGACTTGAAGAACATTTTATTTAGTGTTATTGCTGTAAATTCAGAAATTTTGAAATGTTCTGCTATCAGCTAGAAATTCTCCATCTTTTAACAAAATGACTTGATCAGATGTTATAATTTGCTCAGTGAAGGTAGTGAATCTAGCAATACAGGCTGAGATAGCATGTTTGTTGGCTTCGGGTTTTCTTTCGAATATAATTTGAAAATGACACTTTAAAATTTGGTACTTCTGAAGTGCTTTCTAGATTTACCTTCTTCAAGACTGCTCACCCCCACAAATTTGAAAGCATAGGATGCATGAAAACTTGAATACTTGAACAGCTAGACGACAGAAAGGAGCCAATTATAAATAAGGTGACACACCCAAGGTCAAACTTATAAGCCTGGTACATTGGATAACTTTTTTTTGCCTGAGGGAGTAAGAACCTTTATTGCTTTATACTTATGAAAGTAAACAATTTAAGATATGTTATAAATCCTGTTATTCCTGAAGCACTTACTACAGAGATTTAGAACCTCAGGACAAGCAAATCACCAGCAGCAGTATCGACCTATTGTTACAAATTCTAAATAACAATTCATGAATTGGTGTTTCCAAAGTACTGTTCTGGAATGGAATTTATCAGGAACGATTTAATTACGAAACAATGTGAAAGCCAAAGATGTGCGAATATATGAAACAATAACAAGGAGTGACCAAAAAAGGGCTTTCTCTCTTATTTCTGTATCCACTATAAATTTTATATAACTGGTCCCCAATAAATCAAGAAAGAAATTTGAAATAACGAATTTTTCACTAGTGAAGTGTTTATATTCCTGTATAACTAGATACCATTGAGATGGGAGCCATCTCTGTGGGCCCCACTGTCAATAACGTGGGGTAAATAAGTTGTATGGATAATCTGATATGCAGCATTATTTGAAGTTATTACATAGTCTCATGTATGATTTTATTCTAAGATTTTAAGTTAAAACTGATAAATATTCTCAACTTACTTTCATAGTATAATAGTGATATGACTCGAGAGGTAGAGCGGACACAATTTGTTAAGAACAACGAATGGATGGACAGACCGACGAACTGACCTTTGACCTAGGATGCATACATTATGACACATTCTCTGGTGTTGGTTAATATATATGTTAAGTTGAAAATGTTTGTCAGGTATAAAGTATGAAATAATTACAGCTGTCCTCTCAAAATATAGTGTGGATCAAATTTGTTAGCGATGGACAGACCAACAGACAGACAGACCTTTGACCTAGGAAGTTGTACATACATCATGACACACCCTCTGGTGTTGGTTAAAATGGATGTCAAGTATAATATTTGAAATCATAACGGTTCCCAATATATAGAGCGGACACAATCTTCACCACACGACACGGGGTTGTCAACTGAAACCTAAGTTTTTTTTACCTTGACCTTTGACCTAGGAAGTTGTACATACATCATGACACGCCCTCTGGTGGTGGTTAAAATGGATGTCAAGTATAAACTTTGAAATCATAACGGTCATCTAGATATGGAGCGGACACGATCTTCACCACAGGACACAAGGTTGTCAACTGAAACCAAAGTTTTTGAACTTGACCTTTGACCTAGGAAGTTGTACATACATCATGACACACCCTCTGGTGTTGGTTAAAAATGGATGTCAAGTATAAACTTTGAAATCATAACAGTTCTCAAGATATCGAGCGGACATGATCTTCACCACAGGACACAGGGTTGTCAACTGAAACCAAAGTTATTTTACCTTGACCTTTGACCTAGGAAGTTGTACATACATCATGACACGTCCTCTGGTGGTGGTTAAAATGGATGTCAAGTATAAACTTTGAAATCATAACGGTTATCTAGATATGGAGCGGACACGATTTTCACCACAGGACACAGGGTTGTCAACTGAAACCAAAGTTTTTGACCTTGACCTTTGACCTAGGAAGTTGTACATACATCATGACACACCCTCTGATGTTGGTTAAAATGGATGTCAAGTATAAACTTTGAAATCATAACAGTTCTCAAGATATCGAGCGGACATGATCTTCACCACAGGACAAAGGGTTGTCATCTGAAACCAAAGTTATTTTACCTTGACCTTTGACCTAGGAAGTTGTACAATCATCATGACACGTCCTCTGGTGGTGGTTAATAAACATGTAAAGTATAAAGTATGAAATCATAATGGTTCTCTAGATATGGAGCGGACACAAAGTTAAAGTGTTACGGACGGACGGACTGATTACTATAGGGCGACCCGCCTATAGGAGGGGCCCTAATCATTTATTTACTGAAAAGGTAAAACTGTCAAATTCAAGGGAATATTTTTTGAACCGTTTTTCGTATGTAACCAGATGTGGAGTACTATGATTTGGTGGTATTACACCCTTTACAATCCTTTTGATTACAGAGTGATTTTCAACATATAAAAGAACAGAGTTCCAATGTCTTCTGCCTTGCACATATTTTATCTATTCAAGATGAAAAGGGCAAAAAATTTGTTTATCGATATCTTGTTTTCAAATTTTTTAAAGAGAAATGAAGGCTTCAGAGAAAATGCAAATTGAATTTTCTTAAAATCAGTATTTCCAACGGACATAACTCTTTAAAAAATAATTGATTGGAACTGATTTTTGAACTCATCTAAGACATTGCTGATATGAACCTATCATTACAGTTTCACAAAGATCTGGCAAGGACTGTACAAATGAGAGGGCTAAAAATTAAATTTTCCATATGAATAATGTTTCCAAGGGCATAACTTTTTTTAAATAATTCATTGTCACTGATATTAGATCTCATCTAAGAGATTGCTCTAATAAACCTATGATATAAGTTTACAAAAATCTGACAAGGATTGTGCAAATAAGAGTGCTAAAGATGCAATTTTCCATATGATATATGTTTCCAAGGGCATAACACATATTTCATCACTGATATGGTTACTCATAAAATATAATGCTGTTATACACCTATGCCATCAGTTTCATAAAGAACTAGCAAGAATTTTACATGTCAGCATTAACAAGAGGGGACTGACAGAAGGATGCTCGCTATCTCAATGTCCCCCTCAATGTTTTGCTCAGTGGAAAAAAATGACACCAGTTTCCATGCAATTTTTGGCATGTAATGACCTGATTTTTTTATTTCAACAGGTTTGAAACTATGGCTACTATTTGAAAGAGGATGTACTTCGGGCAAATTTGGCCAAGAAATATGAGGCGGCAAAAAATCAGTTTAAAGATTAGTTGTTTAAAATGTATTTGTAAATTTTAAACTGCATATAATGCTTATTTACTGAGATTATTACGTCCTGACTCCAAATATAGTATAATTCAGATTTTACTGCAAAATAACAAATTTGGCAAATTTTCACACTTATTTTTTAGTGGGAAATATTGAGCACATGCAAGTGTCGCAAACATACTTTACATGAAAGGTGCTTTTTTCTTTAGCCATTACTGTGAGGAATTATTCAGTAAAAAACATATATCATTGGAACTTGTGTGTGCTATTTGTGGGTCCAAAACAAATATCCAATGAATAAAATAAAATTTGTAAATTTTCACAAACAAAATCATAAAACAGACTAGTCCGTGACGTCACAAAGACATTTACTCTACTGATATTGATAAAAAATCTATGTGTTTTTATTTTGTATTACCTCAACATTAAAACAGACAAGGCCATTTAAGGCTCTAATTGTATCCTGACTTACCTTGTATTTAGCTTCCAGTTCCTTTTGGGTAATATTAAGCACTAATTCCAGCTCAGATGATTGCGACCAGGAACCATCAAAGTTTTGCAGTGACACAATGACCATCATTTTATCTCCTGATGATTTTGTTTTTTCACTTTTTTCCAAATTATGAGATCTATCATTGCCTCCTAATGCTATGTCTTGATATCTAACCGCCCCATGAGATCTAACAGGTGACATATCAAAATATACATCTGATGATTCTAAATCTTCATAGGTATCCATGCTGTCACAAACAAACTCACTAGAAAATATTTAAAGCTAATTTGTATAAATATTGACATAAAAATACATGTATTAGGCAATTGAAACATACTTAAAATGATGCAATAGTACCGATGCTAGGATGTGATCATCAGTGTATCACTTCATACATTTAAGGATAAGGAGACACTCAATAATTTTGTATATTGATATTGCTTTTTTAATAGATCATCAGCTTGGTTTGAAAAATGCCATTATAATAATATTATATTATGTTGTTTGTCTCAACTCTTTAAAACAGCAAATATTGTAGTAAAAAGCTGTGTGTGATTTTAATTCAATAGAAGTTGATAGATATCATAATCTAAATAATTGATTATGGTATATAATTTAAAGTATATTATATTTATCTCAAATTTCATACTGAGACCATTTTGAAATAGGAAGTCAAAATTTCAACATTTCAAAGGATTGATATAAGCATTATATGTATATGCTTTAAAATGTGTTTACAATGGTTCTCAAAAAAGTATTTACTCGTGTGATTGTAATGTCTTAATATTAATCATTTGCAAAAATTGTGGTAGACAGGTTTCACATGAAATTTTAAAAAATGATTCTTAAATTCTGAGATTATTATTTGTATGCAGAATTCCTAAAATTAGAAGAAGAAAAAAATATTGCATGTTGGTCCATTGATTAACAAATACATGTACAATACTAAATCTTGCAGTTGGTCCATTATGTAATAAATGCAATAATAATTCTTGCAGTGGGTCCATTCTTTAGGTAGCATTCCACAGTTAGAAAATAAAATTAAAATTGAACCACAAAAAGTTTAATCATCTATTATTCCTGGCTCTCATTAATCCAACTGTTTGTGTCATACATGTTCATATGTATGTGATCAGTATTTTAATATAAATTATATTTTAAAAGTTAAAATATAATTCCTCTTTTGTGTAACCATAGCAACATAATGCATTTATTGGGGGGGGGTTAAACTTTCTGTTATTATTCAAATTTTGTAATAATCATTCACTTTGCAGGTGTTCCCTACAACCCTGCGCTAAAGTGACCCAGGATTTTTTTTTATTCCGATGTCATGAGAACTGAACTGTTTTTGATGTCTAAATCGCCAATTTTCATCAGGCCAAGTAGGGGCACACTATCTAATTTTAAGAAACAATGGCCAAAAATCGTAATTTTTTCTTCTGTTGTCGTTTTGATGCCCTTTTGCCCCCTCAGCTTACCCATTTTCTGAAATTAATGGTTTTGAAGTTCATGCAAACAAACTTCAAACCTCAGGGAATATTTTAACCTGATAAGTAGCTTTTCAAAACAAAATTTAAAAAATGGGGAATGTGTCCAAAGGGACACAGCTGATTATCTATATTTAGTGGTAATAGGCATTGTGTATAGTTTCATAACATTTGGTCAAGGCAAACTAAAGTTAGAGAACGGAAACCAAATTTTGGACGTACGTACAGACGGACAAGGGTAAAACATAATGCCCCCTCAGCTACGACGGGGGCAAAAAAATGTGAAAATAGGGAGGACAAAAGCGGGCCTTATCGTACCTTGTCCTTTGTGAAAAAGCTGGCATGAACTGTTTTCAAGATATAAGATATGACAAGGTCATTTGTTTCTCAGACTGTTTATAATGTCTTTACACTAAATCTGTTGGATATGTACTAATTAAAAACTGGCATGAATTGTTAATATGACAGAGCTTTAAGGTTGCATTTCTTGAAATAATAAACAATGCAATTTCCCATAGTCACATCCTTTGAATCTTAAACTGTAACACTTTTTCTATGAAGTTTCATGAAGAATTATATGTTGATATCCACTACTATTTTATTCAAAGGTTAAAACATAGGGCTGTACAGTATATTTTCATCATTTATATGCCCTGAACTTGTTAGAGTTTAAACTTATACTCAAACTATGTATTACCCCTACCTTTACTTTTTGCCTACTTCAGAATTCAATTTTCACTGTATTAGTATGTTTTTACAATGGTAACAGTTCCAAGTTATGTCTCTATGAGATGAAACATAGCAATCATATCTGGGAATCAGTATGTCAACAAATCAAATTATCTATAAATATTATATATCTGCCCAAAAAAGGAGTGTTTTGAGAAACAGTTGTATTTACAAAGTGCTACCATTTTAGAATTAATTAATATTTCCTAAGCACAGTAGTCTTTTTTAAATAGTTTATCAGCACTAATTTACTTATTAACCTCTGCAATATTGCTGATGTTATCCTTTAATATGAATTTGATAAACATCAGGCATTGTATGATTAATGTTATAACACAATCACAATGTTGACTGCTGTACCCCTATTTTTGAAATTTTTAACTATTATGTCTGCTTGTTTTTTTTACACATCATTTTCAGTATAATGGAATTTGATGTGACTGTCATACAAATATGAGGTTGGGCTAGCTATAAAACCAGGTTTAACTCACAAGTTCTACATAAGAAAATGCCTGTACAAAGTCAGCAATATGATATTTGTTATCCATTTGTTTGATGTGTTTCAGCTTTTGATTTTGTCATTTGATTAGAGACTCATATATTTTTGTCCATTTTTTATAAAAGATTGATTACCTTCTTTCTATTGATTTTCTGGGCATTGATTGTGGAGCCATAGGTGGACTAGGACTCTGACTATCCATGCGCATCTTCACAGAACCACTTTGCTCTAAAATATTACAAAATTAAATACATATTACAAATTGCAAATAAATATTCTGTGTATGAAATGAAAATGTCCAAAAGACTTGAAATAGAGATATGACATTAAGATCATGATTTTCTCAGACTGTTTATGATGTGGATGTCAAAATCACAAAATTTGGAAATCTGATAAAATAGCTTACAACTTCATATTCATGGATGCTAACATAATACAACAGTAAGCCATATATCAAAATTTACTTCATAATAAAAAAAAAATCTGAAAAACAAAATAGAGCAGTACCTTTTTTGATACACATGAAGTCTGATAATGTTTATAAAGAAAATACATTTTGAAAATTATCAAAACTAAATATAAGCTTGCTATCAAAATTCCAAAATAACAAATATCCTAACTTTTTACTATCTAATATTATGCATGATACAAATTCCGCCTGCTTTTGAAAAGAACTTCAGTGACAGAGTGGTTTTAGCAGTTCAATATAAAGGGATTACTAGCCTGTTTATATACTGAGGATTGCCATTTTCCCACATAGGGTCAGGGTTCTATCTGGATACAAGGGTTTCCCTTACCAATAAAAACTAGCCACCATAATATAGTGATAAGTGCTTAGAGAGGCGTTAAACACCAACAATCAACATGATCAATCAATCATTTTTCATCAAGGGTACCGGTATAAGGAATTTGGATATCCCTTAGCTTCTCTTGTCCAGCATTAAATCATAGCTTAAGTGGGGCATCTGGTTGTCAAGAGAAAAGCATGCTGGTAAGAACGGGGATGTTAAATTGATGTCTTGTGACAGAAGATTGCTGCGCTCTCTACATGTTAAAGAAAATTGTGACAACTCTTTGAAGGATCTAAAGTAAAAATTTCAGAAAACTTGAACAAATCACTTTCTCAGAAAAAAATGGTTGGATAGATAGCAGTTTGATAAACACTTATTTTGATCATGAGAAGCTTAATATTTCCTTAAAAATACAATGCTATTAAAACGTTTAGCTGATTTTACAGAGTTATCTCCCTGTAGTGTTAGGTACCACCTTAATGATTACATATTCCATGTTCCCTCTATAACAGATAAGTATAACGTGTATAGTCCAAACTTGTCAAGATTTACATCATACTTACTTTGTTTACTTTTTTTGCTTTTGAATATACTTGGCATTCCAAAAGATATACCTTTTTTTGGCTGCAAGCAAAGTGTACAAATTAAATATACTTTAACTAACACTTAATTTTATCAATCAAATTTTTGTTTAATTCTTGAACAAAAAATAAAAAATCAACTCTAAATATTACCACTACATGTATTTGAATTATCATAAAGTGAAGATTAATTAATGCTGAATTGTGACTAGTGTTTACAATTTGTTCAACAAATAGACATAATCAAACACCTTGATCCTGAACAATTAAACAACAAAATAAGTACATTGGTATATCCACCAGGATGGGGCGAGGTCTCAACATACAAATTTGAGTACAGACAATTCTACTATATCATTTATGCAAAAATCCCTACCCATTCATATATTTCATAGCAAAATCACAACCAAATTATAAATATTTTCCAGCTATCTTGAAATTTTATGAGTTGGAACAAATTTTTATTTTTATAAAGGAGTATAACTCTTGAATGGTAAAAGTGATGCAACCCAATTTACAACTTGATATGGTTTTTTATGTAATAAGCATTGTGTAGAAGTTTTATAACATTTGGTTGAGGCAATCTAAAATTAGAGAACGTAAATCAATTTTGGGGACACACAGACAAGGGTACTCCCCCAGTACATCTGTATATACCTTTATATAGGAAAGTTACCCTGACATGTATAAATTAAAATCTCATAATCATAATAATGGAATATTGTCAATTTGTATACATTCTTACTGAGAAACAAAAATATACTCTATAGACATCTGTTTATCAGTGAAGGTTGACCTGAAGATAATTTTTGGTTACATGTGTAATTGATTTGTTGTCTTATATATACATATACTTGGCCACTTTCTTTATCAAAATTTTGTACTGGCTAATATGATATCAAGGTCTAAATCACTTTGCCCTTTCACAATAGACCCAAATAGATATTCCGTCACAGGATATGTTGGGGAGATGGGCATTGGAAAACAAGAATCTGATCTAAGTTAAGAGAGGCAATTGACAACCCTCAGGTTGAGTGTTTCTGATGTGTTCACATATGAGGGCTACAGAGTTTCCAATAGGTACCTATTTCTTGGGCTCAGCAAACCCTAATGCTGATTGTGGTTAAGTTTGGTTCCAATTGGCCTATTAGTTACAGCAGAGAAGAATTTCATAAAATGAAACAAATCACAACAGACTAAGCACATCAAGCCATGAGAAAAGCTCACTTGACCATTGACCGTGACCTTACTATGGATTCATTAAATATCGTGGGTACCAAATTAATTTGATTGAAGAAAATTGTATTGTCATGGATACTTGATTTCATAGTTTTGGCACCTATAGAAAATTTGTACTAAACTGAACATTTAAATTTGTGGTTCAACATTACCCACAAGATCCAAGAAAAACCTTTTTGCTGTCAAATGTTTCTGTTTTATTTATCTTATTGGTGAATACCATATGCTAACCAGTGTTGTTGGTTTGCTGACCCAATAATTGATGTGTTTGCAAAATAGCCTTTTTCATCCAAAAATCTGTCTCCCAAAATAACTCAATCTGAATAACAAGAAATGGTTTATGTATTACCTTGCAGGACGAGGTAGCCGGCATCAGCCCTGAACTTTGCATCATCATCTGTGGATGCATCCCACTACCACTGAAATCACTACTACACTGAAACTATAAAAATGTGTATAAAAAGATTTCATAATATATTTCCATTAGAGCTCCATTTGTCATATAGGATGGCTTAAACTAGATTATGAAGGTTCATTCCCGATACAGTTAAATTATAAATATTCTCCATTTGTCATATAGGATGGCTTAAACTAGATTATGAAGGTTCATTCCCAATACAGTTAAGTTATAAATGTTCTCCATTTGTCATATAGGATGGCTTAAACTAGATTATGAAGGTTCATTCCCAATACAGTTAAATTATAAATGTTCTCCATTTGTCATATAGGATGGTTTAAACTAGATTATGAAGGTTCATTCCCAATACAGTTAAGTTATAAATGTTCTCCATTTGTCATATAGGATGGCTTAAACTAGATTATGAAGGTTCATTCCCAATACAGTTAAGTTATTAATGTTCTCCATTTGTCATATAAGATGGCTTAAACTAGATTATGAAGGTTCATTCCCAATACAGTTAAGTTATAAATGTTCTCCATTTGTCATATAGGATGGCTTAAACTAGATTATGAAGGTTCATTCCCAATACAGTTAAGTTATAAATGTTCTCCATTTGTCATATAGGATGGCTTAAACTAGATTATGAAGGTTCATTCCCAATACAGTTAAATTATAAATGTTCTCCATTTGTCATATAGGATGGCTTAAACTAGATTATGCAGGTTCATTCCCAATACAGTTAAGTTATAAATGTTCTCCATTTGTCATATAGGATGGCTTAAACTAGATTATGAAGGTTCATTCCCAATACAGTTAAATTATAAATGTTCTCCATTTGTCATATAGGATGGCTTAAACTAGATTATGAAGGTTCATTCCCAATACAGTTAAGTTATTAATGTTCTCCATTTGTCATATAAGATGGCTTAAACTAGATTATGAAGGTTCATTCCCAATACAGTTAAATTATAAATGTTCTCCATTTGTCATATAGGATGGCTTAAACTAGATTATGAAGGTTCATTCCCAATACAGTTAAGTTATAAATGTTCTCCATTTGTCATATAGGATGGCTTAAACTAGATTATGAAGGTTCATTCCCAATACAGTTAAATTATAAATGTTCTCCGTTTGTCATATAGGATGGCTTAAACTAGATTATGAAGGTTCATTCCCAATACAGTTAAGTTATAAATGTTCTCCATTTGTCATATAGGATGGCTTAAACTAGATTATGAAGGTTCATTCCCAATACAGTTAAGTTATAAATGTTCTCCATTTGTCATATAGGATGGCTTAAACTAGATTATGAAGGTTCATTCCCAATACAGTTAAATTATAAATGTTCTCCATTTGTCATATAGGATGGCTTAAACTAGATTATGAAGGTTCATTCCCAATACAGTTAAGTTATAAATGTTCTCCATTTGTCATATAGGATGGCTTAAACTAGATTATGAAGGTTCATTCCCAATACAGTTAAGTTATAAATGTTCTCCATTTGTCATATAGGATGGCTTAAACTAGATTATGAAGGTTCATTCCCAATACAGTTAAGTTATAAATGTTCTCCATTTGTCATATAGGATGGCTTAAACTAGATTATGAAGGTTCATTCCCAATACAGTTAAATTATAAATGTTCTCCATTTGTCATATAGGATGGCTTAAACTAGATTATGAAGGTTCATTCCCAATACAGTTAAGTTATTAATGTTCTCCATTTGTCATATAAGATGGCTTAAACTAGATTATGAAGGTTCATTCCCAATACAGTTAAGTTATAAATGTTCTCCATTTGTCATATAGGATGGCTTAAACTAGATTATGAAGGTTCATTCCCAATACAGTTAAGTTATAAATGTTCTCCATTTGTCATATAGGATGGCTTAAACTAGATTATGAAGGTTCATTCCCAATACAGTTAAATTATAAATGTTCTCCATTTGTCATATAGGATGACTTAAACTAGATTATGAAGGTTCATTCCCAATACAGTTAAGTTATAAACGTTCTCCATTTGTCATATAGGATGGCTTAAACTAAATTATGAAGGTTCATTCACAATACAGTTAAATTATAAATGTTCTCCATTTGTCATATAGGATGGCTTAAACTAGATTATGAAGGTTCATTCCCAATACAGTTAAATTATAAATGTTCTCCATTTGTCATATAGGATGGCTTAAACTAGATTATGAAGGTTCATTCCCAATACAGTTAAATTATAAATGTTCTCCATTTGTCATAGAGGATGGCTTAAACTAGATTATGAGAGGCAATTGACAACCCTCAGGTTGAGTGTTTCTGATGTGTTCACATATGAGGGCTACAGAGTTTCCAATAGGTACCTATTTCTTGGGCTCAGCAAACCCTAATGCTGATTGTGGTTAAGTTTGGTTCCAATTGGCCTATTAGTTACAGAAGAGAAGAATTTCATAAAATGAAACAAATCACAACAGACTACGCACATCAAGCCATGAGAAAAGCTCACTTGACCCTTGACCCGTGACCTTGCTGTGGATTCATTTAATATTGTGGGTACCAAATTACTTTGATTGAAGAAAACTGTATTTTCATGGATACTTGATTTCATGGTTTAAAATGGCACCTAGAAAATCTGTGGTTCAACAATACCCACAAAATCCAAGAAAATTGGTAAAGCTAGTTATCTAATAAAACCTTTTTGCTGTCAAATGTTTCTGTTTTCTTTATCTTATTGTTGAATACCATATGATAACCAGTGTTGTTGGTTTGCTGACCCATTAATTGATGTGTTTGCAAAATAGCCTTTTTCATCCAAAAATCTGTTTGAAAAATGTATATGATTTTGACAAACTTTCACTTGTTTTAACAGTCTAACAAGAAATGGTTTATGTATTACCGAGGAAGTCGCCTGCGGCATTGAACGTCGCATCATCATCTGTGGATGCATCCCACTACCACTTAAACCACTTCTACTTAGACACTGAAACAATAAAAAAGTGTATAAAAAAGATTTCACAATAAATTTCCATTAGAATTTGTCATATAGGATGGCTTAAACTAGATTATGAAGGTTCATTCCCAATACAGTTAAGTTATAAATGTTCTCCATTTGTCATATAGGATGGCTTAAACTAGATTATGAAGGTTCATTCCCAATACAGTTAAGTTATAAATGTTCTCCATTTGTCATATAGGATGGCTTAAACTAGATTATGAAGGTTCATTCCCAATACAGTTAAATTATAAATGTTCTCCATTTGTCATAGAGGATGGCTTAAACTAGATTATGAAGGTTCATTCCCAATACAGTTAAATTATAAATGTTCTCCATTTGTCATATAGGATGGCTTAAACTAGATTATCAAGGTTCATTCCCAATACAGTTAAGTTATAAATGTTCTCCATTTGTCATATAGGATGGCTTAAACTAGATTATGAAGGTTCATTCCCAATACAGTTAAATTATAAATGTTCTCCATTTGTCATATAGGATGGCTTAAACTAGATTATGAAGGTTCATTCCCAATACAGTTAAGTTATAAATGTTCTCCATTTGTCATATAGGATGGCTTAAACTAGATTATCAAGGTTCATTCCCAATACAGTTAAATTATAAATGTTCTCCATTTGTCATATAGGATGGCTTAAACTAGATTATGAAGGTTCATTCACAATACAGTTAAGTTATAAATGTTCTCCATTTGTCATATATGATGGCTTAAACTAGATTATCAAGGTTCATTCCCAATACAGTTAAATTATAAATGTTCTCCATTTGTCATATAGGATGGCTTAAACTAGATTATCAAGGTTCATTCCCAATACAGTTAAATTATAAATGTTCTCCATTTGTCATAGAGGATGGCTTAAACTAGATTATGAAGGTTCATTCCCAATACAGTTAAATTATAAATGTTCTCCATTTGTCATAGAGGATGGCTTAAACTAGATTATGAAGGTTCATTCCCAATACAGTTAAATTATAAATGTTCTCCATTTGTCATATAGGATGGCTTAAACTAGATTATGAAGGTTCATTCCCAATACAGTTAAATTATAAATGTTCTCCATTTGTCATAGAGGATGGCTTAAACTAGATTATGAAGGTTCATTCCCAATACAGTTAAATTATAAATGTTCTCCATTTGTCATTTAAGATGGCTTAAACTAGATTATGAGAGGCAATTGACAACCCTCAGGTTGAGTGTTTCTGATGTGTTCACATATGAGGGCTACAGAGTTTCCAATAGGTACCTATTTCTTGGGCTCAGCAAACCCTAATGCTGATTGTGGTTAAGTTTGGTTCCAATTGGCCTATTAGTTACAGAAGAGAAGAATTTCATAAAATGAAACAAATCACAACAGACTACGCACATCAAACCATGAGAAAAGCTCACTTGACCCTTGACCCGTGACCTTGCTGTGGATTCATTTAATATCGTGGGTACCAAATTACTTTGATTGAAGAAAATTGTATTTTCATGGATACTTGATTTCATGGTTTAAAATGGCACCTGAAAATCTGTGGTTCAACAATACCCACAAAATCCAAGAAAATTGGTAAAGCTAGTTATCTAATAAAACCTTTTTGCTGTCAAATGTTTCTGTTTTCTTTATCTTATTGTTGAATACCATATGATAACCAGTGTTGTTGGTTTGCTGACCCATTAATTGATGTGTTTGCAAAATAGCCTTTTTCATCCAAAAATCTGTTTGAAAAATGTATATGATTTTGACAAACTTTCAGTTGTTTTAACAGAGTAACAAGAAATGGTTTATGTATTACCGAGGAATTCGCCTGCGGCATTGAACGTCGCATCATCATCTGTGGATGCATCCCACTACCACTTAAACCACTTCTACTTAGACACTGAAACAATAAAAAAGTGTATAAAAAAGATTTCACAATAAATTTCCATTAGAATTTGTCATATAGGATGGCTTAAACTAGATTATGAAGGTTTATTCCCAATACAGTTAAGGATGTTCGCTCCTCTTTTTTTGAATTTTTGTCAGATATTCGGAATCCTTAGGTTTTATCCATGTAGTGCCATTAAAAAAAATTGCCCACTAACCCCTACTTTTCTTTTCATAATTACTAAAACACACCCGCGAAATCGCGAGCATATACAGCTTTTGTGAACTATTGTAGGATGATTTTTTTGTCAAAGATATTATGTATGGAGAATTTCATAAAAGTATGAAAAGCTCTCTCCCTTTTTCCAAAGTCCAATATTTGTTTCCTTTCTGTTAAATTCAATTATTTCATGTTTCTGGCCGCAGACCACAATTATTCTTTTCCTTTGCTACAATGCTTCTTTTGGTAAAATCAAATCAAATTAAAAATTTGCCCCGTTTCAGACATGAAATAAATGTAACGGTTTATATATAGACCATTATTAGTCTAATAAAGTATGCTTCTAGGACAATCCATCAGTGCTTTTTCTTTTGAGCGCCTTATTAACATGCCAATGGTAGGATATGAATCTTGTATAAATTACCAAGACCGACTAAGGCTAATTTGAGGGTTGGTCGGAGGGGTACTGATCCCGAAATCCCGGACTTAAAACCATGAAATCCCGAGATGCAGAATTTAAAGAAACTTCATATCCCGAAATCCCGAAATATATTCCTGGATCACGTAAGGATCAATCCCAAAATCAGGAGCTTAAAACAACCGATCCCGACGCTCCCAAAAAGGTCATGCCTTCCTCTAATCTCTACCTTACTTTCATTTTATTTTTGCCAAATCACTATTTTCCCTTTCAACAATAAATTTGTATGCCCCATTTATGGGCATTATATGTTTTCTAGTCTGTCCGTCCGTCTGTCCCGCTTCAGGTTAAAGTTTTTGGTCGAGGTAGTTTTAGATGAAGTTGAGCATGTTTTACTAATTTATGCAAGTGGTATGACCCCTTAAATAGTAAACTTTTCACAGAAAACAGTAGACAGAATCAGGGACGTTCTATACTGACATAGAAAGTCCCTGACAGAATACAGAGAGACTCTATATATATCAAAGTAGTATAATCGTAGTTTACATGTAGATAAACGCGAAAAATAATTGTCCTCTCTAAGGAGGTATAATAGTTGTGATTCTTGCGATCTAAACACCATGATATGGAGAACGCTCTGAATGTCTTATTTATTTTTCATTTTTGTTATCTATCATACGATTGGTTGTACTTGTGTCACATGTTTTACTTATTTTAATATATATGCAACTGGTATGACCCCTTAAATAGTAAACATTTCAAAGAAAACAGTAGACAGAATACAGAGAGTCTGTTAAGACTATATATTAAAGTAGTATAAGCGTAGTTTACATGTAGATAAACGCGAAAAATAATTGTCCTCTATAAGGAGGTATAATAGTTGTGGGCCTTGCGATCTAAACATCATGATATGGAGAACGCTCTGATTGGCTTATTTATTTTTCATTTTTGTTATCTATCATACGATTGGTTGTATTTGTGCATGTTTCAAACCAGAAGTCTTATCTATGAATAAAAGTCAGTCTGATGAAGGAATCATATCCGGACTCCTTTTTTGTCGTTTTTCTCCCAAAATAACTCAATCTGAATAATCGTAAGAATGGATGACAAATGCGACTATGCATGTTACCTATAGGACATAGAGGCATGATGATTGATTTATTTTGGAAGGAAGAGAAGCAACACACAAAATGAGGTCTTGTCTTTTAATAGTATAGATGTTACAGATAGTTTAAAAAGCCGTATTTGAAAATCTTATGAAATCCTTGTTATTTTTTCATTGCTTTTGAAAGAAAAATTGTGCCAAATGTCAAATGTATGAAAAGTATAAAGAGAATCATTTCCCGCCAAATTTTCAATGGCTTCAATCTCCAAAACAAGCACACAGACCCCTGATTTTTTTCTGCTTTTTTAGTTCCCTTATTTCTAACCTATCAAATTATAACAGTCTTTACAAAAGTTTGTTATTTTTAAACAGAGTAGCGAACATCCTTAAACTATAAATGTTCTCTTCCTTCCCTATTCATTTGTATAAACTTTATTCCAATCGATTTATCATCTGGTAACTATTTATTATGGATTCATAGATAGAAGGATAGAAGAAGGAATGGAAAGATAAATGAAAACAAAGCAATTAGTATATGCCAGAAATTTTTTGTCAGGGAGCATTTATAATATTACAACCTAAATCAGAAGTAGTAATCAAGCAATAGGGTGGTAAAATGGTACAGCAGACGTTAAGGTGAACTTAGGTGAGGTTTAAGAATGTTGTAAATTTAGAAGATATGAATAATCAACTGCTTACATCATATTCATAATCATCAAATGGTTGTTCTTCCTGGAGTACTGAGACAGGAACTTTGGAATCTTTATCAACACCAACAAAAGCTGTGTATTTGGAGATAATGTTGGCTGCTTGGCTAACCAATACAATCTTGTCTTTATTGCTTCCATCCCTTCTATAACTTGCTGGAATATACAATAGAATTTCACAATTAACCAAAAAGTCTGATTGAGTTCCTGTGTTCAATAGAACGGTTCATACTGTTTTGTTTCATTAAAAAAAAACAAAAAAACGTGTCCATAGGTCACAGATGATGCCCTTGCTTAGCATATAACATTATGAAGGGATATTACTAAAGAACTGTAAAAGTTAAACAACCCAAACATAACATGATCTATGGTTATAAGCATTGTTTATTGTCATTTCCAACACATGTTGAGCAAACAGGTGAATAAGTTTGATTTTTTACTGCACAAAATATTTAAGAAATTAAAACCCAATAAGATGGTCATCCTCCCTCAGTCATACGGCAATCAAGATAATGTACTTACAGATCATAACCTATTTATTTCTATAATACCCTACAGAATGACAATTATGAAAACGCTGGAAACTTTTAAAGGAGCAGGGATACAGGCACACTTTCTATCTGGTAAATGACGTCACAAGGCTTGTGTGTAATTGGTTGCTTCTTGATGTAATATTAGGAATAAACAGATTAAAGAGGCACTAGCTGTCAAATTCATGTTCACCGCTTCTAATCAAATTCTCATATTTGATTCATAACAATGTAAAACATTTATCCAAACTATTAAAAGTCTAAATAAAACAATAAACAAGGCACAGGCATGAAAATATGTAGCTTCTTTTCTTGTGTATTTGAGTCTAGACGCCATCTAGTTATTTATTGAGTTGACCTCTAGTCATCCGATGACCATATAAGCGATGTAAACATAAATATAGATATAAATAGATTAAGCAACCACGTGCTGTTGAATTATTCTAGGTCTATTTTATTTCATATTACAGATAAAAAATAAATGTTTATCATCATTTTTACCTGTATTAGAATGTTTATTTGTGGATCGAATCAGTCAATCAAATGATTTACCTTTGCTTCACTTTAAATGTTGACATTCTCTTCCTTTAAATAACTTTACACATACAATTCACGTGTTATCCATCTCAAGCTAAGAGGTTAAATTAAAGTTCACATGAATACGGATTCAACGAGGTCGAATTATTCACTTGCAAGTGAATAAGTCATAATCAATATTTTTTTGCTTATTTTGACAAAATTGAACCTTATTAGCTACTAAAAAGGAATTATTATTTCACTATTTGTATTTCATTACTGATTGAGCCAAAAAAAATAATATACTATGTTTTTCATATATCTCGTAGCTAGTGCTCCTTTAAATATATAAAGTGATGAACAAGAAAAGAATATATAATTAATGAACATGCTATAATGGTTAAATTTTCAAATTGTGACTTGGATAGCGAGTTGTCTCATTGGCACTCATACCAGATCTTTTCAAGTCTATGAACTGAATATCAAATTAACATGAAATGTAGTTTTTCCCAGGAAAAAAGAAGTATGATCACATATAGGATAAAAAAAGAATGGAAATGGGGAATGTGTCAAGGAAACTATATCATATAATAAAATTGAAAATGGAAATGGGGAATAAGTCAAAGAGACACCAACATGACAAAAGAGTAGACAACAGCCGACTAGGCCACCAATGGGACTCAATGCAGTGAGAAACTCTCACAACCAGAGGCTGGCCCAGAAACTAAAATTACAAATCATACAATACTAACAAAGGCATCATTGGTATAACTTACAATCATCATCATTTTCCAATTCTTTGAT
The DNA here is from genome assembly GCF_963676685.1 of Mytilus edulis. Taxonomy (NCBI): domain Eukaryota; kingdom Metazoa; phylum Mollusca; class Bivalvia; order Mytilida; family Mytilidae; genus Mytilus; species Mytilus edulis. The sequence continues at coordinate 30,103,137 of NC_092347.1, read as the reverse complement.
CTGGTATTTAGCTGCCACACGATGTAAAGGTAAATCATTGTGGGAAGAACTTGGAATTTCTATTTTCACTTTATGACTTATATCCTTTCCTCCAAATCTTCCTTTCAATTTGAAGGAACCAGAAATACCACTCTAAAATCGAAACAATAAATATTTGCTCTACATGAATAACAAAAAAAAAAATTCCTAGTTCATATTTCCAGATTTTTATTTTTTATTCAGTCAAATGTCTTTTTCCTTCTGAAAATCAAACTAGACTTTCTTGTCAGCAGACTTTGAATCAAAGAGACAAATGTATAATCACTGCTATAAACCCCTTATACATTTCCCAAATCAAAGATAATTTTTTAATCACAAATAGAACAGCCTGTCACAAAGTTATTACATTGGTAGGACAAATAAAGTTCTGCACAGGTTTAAAATCATGATTCAGGGTAAAATAAACAGCTGCGCCATGAGCGCATGATACGCCCGACGTCTTGTGTGGAAGTTTTATGCAATAATCATAAATAGTTTCTGAGAAAGTTTTAAGCAATTACCATTTATTGCTTTTGAGACACGGAGGGACATGTGACCCCCCCCCCCCCCACCCTGTTTTTTTTTTACAAATATCACTAAAATAAAATTTTGAATCAAAACAAAAAGTATACAGATCTTTAGATTAATATAACAAAGAAGTGTGTACAGTTTCAAGCAATAATCATAAATTGTTTTTGAGATATGGCGCGACATGTAAAAAAAAACCTCCCCTTTTTTACAAAATACTCAATAACTCAAAAATAAAACTTTGAGTCATCACCAAAAAGTATACAGATCTTTAGATTAATATAACAAAGAAGTGTGTAAAGTTTTAAGCAATAATCATAAATCGTTTTTTAAATACGACACGACATGTAAAAAACCCCTCCACCTTTTTTACAAAATACTCAATAACTCAAAAATAAAATTTTGAATCATCACCAAAAAGTATACAGATCTTTAGATTAATAAAACAAAGAAGTGTGTAAAGTTTTAAGCAATAATCAAGAATCATTTTTGAGATACGGTGCAACATGTGAAAAAAAACACACCCCAGTTTTAGTTACAAAGTGCCGTAACTCAAAAAGTTTAAATCTTATTTTCACCAAAAAGTATACAGATCATTTGACCATCATAAGAAACAACTATATTAAGTTTCATGAAATTTAGATAAGTCGTTCTCAAGTTACGGTGCGACATGTTTACGCCGGACAGACAGACGGACGGACGGACGGATGGACACCGGACATTTGTATACCATAATACGTCCCGTCAAAATTTTGACGGGCGTATAAAAAATTGATTTAAACCATACATTCACAAACAAACTGTACACCACTGTCCCAGATTAGGAGCAGGGTTTGGCACTTATAAACTAGATAAATTCACCACATTCTGTATGTACCTGTCCCTGTTTAAAGCAAACAAGTATGCATTATCTTTTAACAACTGTTTAAGGTGTTGTTGTACTTTTGAGTTTCTGTTTTCTTATTGATGTATACCCCAAAACTAATTTTAAAAATTTTAATTATTTTTTAAATCACATCTTCCTCTGTAAGACAAGCAATTCTATTTTATAAATGTTGACTTACAGCTTGAACTATAAAATTTCTATCACCTTTACTTATTTTTAAACTTAAACCTACAATACTTTAATGAAGACAAGGTTTAAATGTGTATGCACTATAATAGAAAGTAAGTCAGAAAAACATGTCCTGTACAATGAGGAATGTAAAGCAACATAGAGTTTTTACAATGAAACTGCAACAGTTTTTGGTTATTCTGTATTCTATATATTCAAAACATGGCAGATAATTTAATGATACAAATGAAAATAAACAGGGTGGCCTTCGGCTGTTGTCTGCTCTATGGTTGGGTTGTTGTCTCTTTGACACATTCCCCATTTCCATCTTCAATTTTATAGTATAAAAGACATTATTGAAAAATATAACCCATAACTACATATTCCTTGAACACAGAAATAGTGGATATATTGTATTTGGATGTTATTTATTTTTTCTTGGAATAATAAAATAATCAAAAATGAATACCTTGGCATCAGAAGATTTTAACAAGGCAAACAAGACAAGTTTATCTCCGTGGAAGACGACAGGAGGCTCCTTTGGGATATCTGTGATTGTAAAACATTTAGGAATATCCCAATGCAGACTGACTTCTGACAAACAATTGTCTAACGATCCTTTCATTGCTGTGATCACCTGCAAAAAACAAATCAGTTCATCAACAACATAATTATTGTAAAAAATAATCACCAGTGCCAAACTCATAATCAACCATACATAACTGTTGTCAAAACAACCTTATTAAGTTTTTGTTTTTTACTGCTTTGTTCATATTTGCAAATGTGTCTAACAGAATGCAAACTATCTTTTTTTGATTTCTAATAAACACTGGGTTTTTTTTAAATCCAATTTGTTTTTTGAATCCATACTTCTATTTTCCCTGAATAAGTATACATTTTTGTTAAGAGGCCAGCTGAACCCTTCTCTTGATACAGAATTTTCTGGCTGTGTTGCAGGTCCATTAATAGCCTTGGGCTGTTTTCTGCTCTTTGGTTGGGTTGTTGTCTCTTTGAATCTTTTCTGTCATCTAATCCTACATTTACTTGCATGATATCTTTATCTTCTATCTTTCTATTTTTATTCATACCTTTGCTTGCATGTTATCATTATCTTTGATGAAAATAGCTTTTCCATTACTGGCTTTAGCAACATTCTTTATCAGACTGGTAGAAGCTCCGTCACCAATACCAAATGTGAAAACTCTACAACAGTAATATTTTACAAATACTAGACCAGGGATCTCCATGGATGAAAATTGAACCATGGAGGAACTTTCATCATTACAAACCGTGTCTACCTTGTACAGTGTAGCGCGATCGGAAGTATTTTATCCCTCCATACAAAGAATGGTGAACATGCTAATTCATTGCTTATTTAAATTATATTTATTTGAATTTTCATTTTAGAATTAGAAGTATCAATATTTTCATTTATTGCCGTTTTTAACCATTCAAATGCCAAGTCTTCATGGTCCCCCCTTAGTCGAGAATGACCAAAAGCTGTTATGAAGGTCCCCATATAGATTTCTTGTATTTTTGGTAATTGTTATGGGGGTTAAAAATCATATGATGTGGAGCTTATTTTTCATGGACACTGTCAAATTCAGAACCCATTACCGGTATGGCTGATTTGCAGCAACAACAAAACGATTCGTACGGGTTATGTAAAAGGTTAAAGAGATTTGTAAGGGCAAACGTTGACAAGTGAAAAGGTTTTTAATGACTTTATCTGGCAAATTGATGCTGTGCAACATGTATCTTTCGAGTCTGAATGGAAACCGGAAACGCGGATGTATCAATTTCATTGTAATATACGAAATGAATTCGGAATTACGATACGATATTTCTTTACAGGAAATATTTAAAGTTTTTACTTTTAAACTTTGAAAGTAATTCTAAATTATCGTTACAGCAGTACTCGAGTTATTTGCGTTGAAATAATATTTACTGTTTTGCGTCTTATTTTGTACTTCTTAAAAAAGGGGGATGCTGATTGCGTAAGTCAAAACAAAGCACGTGTTCGACTTGTTAAACTGTTTTCTTTGTAACTGGATTATTAATTTATTTATTTAATCTAAATTATCATAATCATTTGCTAAAACTTAGTTGATCATTTCGACAAATGAATCGTCTATCCTCAGATAGTATTCTCGTGTCTGGTTTGTTGATCTACCTGTACAAGCTCAGGTACAAGTGATTAGCGATCTTAATCCGTATATTCCTCAGGCGTTAGAACTGTATTGGATTATAACATAAAAAGCCTAAGGGTTATGCAATTACATGCATTTGATTATAATTGGTAAAAAAAATGGTGTCAGGCTACAAAAAAGATGAAGTTTTGAACGATGGCGGAAGACATTTAACGATGGCGCAAGACAATTTAACGATGGTGCGAGTCATTTGACGATGGCGCATGACATTTGAACGATGGCGGGGCGCCATCGTTAAACAGGCCATGGAGATCCCTGCTAGACAATAAAGAGCCCATTTTTATGAATACAATCTCATAACTAGGAAACTTATAAATCTTAATTCATAACAAGAATGTGTCCAAAGTACACAGATGCCCCACTTGCACTATCATTTTCCATGTTCAATGGACCGTGAAATTGGGTAAAAAATCTAATTTGGCATTAAAATTAAAAAGATCATACCATAGGGAACATGTGTACTTTTAGTTTCAAGTTGATTGGACTTCAACTTCATTAAAAACTACATGACCAAAAACTTTAACCTGAAACTGGCACTTCCATTTTCTATGTTCAGTGGACCGTGAAATCAGGGTCAAAAGTCTAATTTGGCTTTAAAATTAGAAAGATCATATCATAAGGAACATGTGTACTAAGTTTCAAGTTGATTGGACTGCAGCTTCATCAAAAACTACCTTGACCAAAAACTTTAACCTGAAGCGGGACAGACAAACTAACGGATGGACGAACGAACAGACGAACAGACCAGAAAATATAATGCCCCTCTACTATTGTAGGTGGGGCATAAAAATCAAAATAAAAGCTGAAGTCAATAGTTATAAACAATTCAGCAAAATTTAATGAAAATTAGTTAAAGCATTTTTAAGTTATAGTCCGACATGTTGACAATGGACAGACAGATGGAAAAACAATGTTATACCATGATTTCAATTTTTTTTTTAGTTTTGTCTGGAACTTGAAAATTTCCCCTTTTTAAAATAAAATATCACAACTCTGGAACATAAAATCTGAATTTCATAAATAACGATTTACAAAAAATGTCATCATCTTACGTCAGGTCACCTAAAAATGGGTAAATATTCACTTAAGAGCAAAAACTTCTATCAGAAATTGTCAGACAGTTTTAACGTATATGAACAATTGGTACAACTCGACTCTCAAAATTTCTGCACATGATTTTTTTTCTATTTATATCAGTTTTCAAGATAATAGGGAAACTTGCATTTGACCCCTATGTACTATTTTTTTAGCCATGTTGGCTACCTTGGTTGGCAGGAGGGATCATCAGACGCATTTTTAACTATATAACCCCATGATGATTGTGGCTGATTTTGGTGAAATTTGGCCCACAGAAGATTTACGTAAATGTTAACAATGACAAAAGATGATGATGGACAACAACGAACAACATATGCCAAGTGATGAAAAAAGCTCATAGATAAGATAATAAAACTTTACACATAATTTGAGGTTGAAGCAACTACATAGATAGTTTTATGTATATTTAAGGGATAATATATTTGGTTAAGAATTTTTATGCTCAAAGATAAATTTCTTATTGACAAATATCACTAGAGAATAAGTACTTTGCATGCCTTTTTTGATAAGTGTATAGATAATAAAACCTTTCTTGACTCTTAAAAAAAAAATTAAAGGAAGGAACTGTAGTAATTATTTTGTTTATATAGCCTAACTAACCTTGTGTTTCCGTTATTTTTCTTCGCAAGTTTTATAACTTCTTCCGTATTACTGACACCTCCATCAGTCAGTAGGAATATCTGGAAAACATTAATCTAGATAGGATCCTATTTTCTTTATTAAAAAAAAGAAACATGTATAACCTAAAATCCATCAGTGCTGAAGATTTTGTTTGGTTAACATACACTAAATCACTTAATAAATCGTTGTGTATCCAACAGTTATATTACCTGCTGGCCCTTGTAAAGGATCTTGCTCTTTTTTGGTCTTTGATGGACTTAAAAATGTGCTGCTTAATCTTTAGTTTTTGACTTTTTTTTAATGTCATTTTGACATTGTAGTTTTTATTTTACTTGTAGTTTTTGATTGTTTTCAATTGCATGCCACCTTGCCCTTATTTTCAAGACTAGGTACAACAAATCAATTGAGACTGGATTTCATTTAACATAAACATGATAAATTCAGCTTTATTTATTTGCTCATGTCAAACAATTAAGACATAAAAAATGTAGACAAGAGACCTGACGTACTCAAATGTCAAAAAACATTGTCAACTGCAGCCAAGCTAATGTTGACAATGCTTTTTCGAGGGGTACAATCTGCTCCATCACCCTCTCAGCTATATGTTATTTAATTTATTATACTGAATATCCTATTTTTATTGTCTTTTACAGATGAATTATATTTAAAAGTATTTTCTATGACGTCACGTACATAATGGGTATTAGAAAAATAAACAGAAGTGTAGCAATATGTTTTATTTTTTTATTTTGACAGTAAAATAATAGGATCTGAGCCAAAACGTAGTACTTAAGAATTGTCTTTAATAACTTGATGTAAATTCAATTAATTGTCTTTTAAATTATTGATTTTTAATTGGTCTGGACGAAAGGGTGACATTCCAAAAAATTAACACCCTCATATTAGCCAATCAAAATATGGCATTTTAATGTGAAGTATAATAATAACAAATATTCCATATCAGATAGAAGATACAGCTATAATCACCTGTCGTGGATATCCCTGTTTACAGTTTTTACTGTAAATCTGTTGAAGTGGTTGTAAAATTTCTGTTCCACCCATATCTGCCTCCATCTGTGCTTGGAGAGACAGAGCTTGATCCAAAGTTTTCTCACTGTACTCTTCACTCCTTTACAAACAAAAAACAGTTAAAACACTTATACAACAATCTTAATCATGAAATAACATTGGAGGGGTTCCTATATAATTCCATATGAAGGTATACTCCGGTGGGAATTGTTAATGGACTCATATCACTTCTTATAAAATTGTGAATGGAAACGGGGAATGTGTCAAATTGACAACAAGCTGATCAAAGAGCAGAAAACTGCCTAAGGCCAGAAATGGGTCATCAACATAGCAACAAAGTCCCAAACCATAGACTGTCAAAGTAACAACAACCTGATCAAAGAGCAGAACAGCCAAAGGCCAGCAATGGGTCATCAACATAGCAACAAAGTCCCAAACCATAGACTGTCAAAGTAACAACAACCTGATCAAAGAGTAGAACAGCCAAAGGCCAGCAATGGGTCATCAACATAGCAACAAAGTCCCAAACCATAGACTGTCAAAGTAACAACAACCTGATCAAAGAGTAGAACAGCCAAAGGCCAGCAATGGGTCATCAACATAGCAACAAAGTCCCAAACCATAGACTGTCAAAGTAACAACAACCTGATCAAAGAGCAGAACTGCCAAAGGCCACCAATGGGTCATCAACATAGCAACAAAGTCCCAAACCATAGACTGTCAAAGTAACAACAACCTGATCAAAGAGCAGAACTGCCAAAGGCCACCAATGGGTCATCAACATAGCAACAAAGTCCCAAACCATAGACTGTCAAAGTAACAACAACCTGATCAAAGAGCAGAACAGCCAAAGGCCAACAATGGGTTGTCAAAACAACCCACATATGGAGGGAAAAATGGACCTCACACCATATAGATTAACTAAAATAAAAAAGAATATTACAAGACTAACAAAGGCCAGAGGTTGCTCCCTTGGGACATTCCCAAACATGTGGTGGGGTTGACCATGTTTTGTGAAATCTCAACCCTCTCCCTATACCTCTAACCAATGTGGAATAAAAAAAAAAAAAGAAAACAGCAATACACACAGTAAAACTCCTTTTAAAAGAAGTCCTAGTCTGATGTTAGATAAGGTAAGAAACTTTAAACAAGAGGCTGTCAGAGCAACAGCAAACCAGATTTTTTAACATTTATTTGTGTCCTAGCATTTTTCAATATCACAAGGAATATAACACCTGAATGCTAAAAGTGACAATCATCAATATTGCACTTGACCTCCATTTTGTCAGCAGTAACAACGTATTAAAATAATAAAAAGTTTTGATTCAATAGTTCATGAGTAAAAGCACGGACACGACAAGAAAGACCATTTTTCAATTTTTCAAGAACCATAGCTCCTGAAAAGTACTAGTGAAAATCATCAACATTGAACTTGACTTCCATTTTGTCATTAGTAACAACAAATCAAAATTTGAAAAGCTTTGGTTTAAACAGTTCATGAGTAAAAGCACCGACACAACTGGAAAGACTATTTTTCAATCTCTCAAGAGTCAAGAACCATAACTCCAGAACAGTGAAAGTGAAAATCATCAATATTAACCTCCATTCTGTATGTATGTGCCTGTCCCAAGTCAGGGGCCTGTAATTTAGTGCCTAACATAATTTTTTTTCATTCAGTTTTTTTGTACATTAATTAGGTCATAAGTTTTCTCATTTGGATTGTTTTACATTTGTGATTTCAGAGCCTTTTATAGCTGACTGTGTGTGCTTTGCTCATTATTGAAGGCCATACAGTGATATAGAGCTGTTAATTTCTGTGTCATTTGGTCTCTTGTGGAGAGTTGTCTCATTGGCAATCATGCCACATCTTCTTTTCTATACTCTATTTTATTCATTTTGAGAAAGAAAAAAAAACATGAAAAAGATTATCTCATTTCCCTCAATATGTAATACAATAACTTACTGTTCAAACAAAGTGCTGAAATCACTACCAAACGATACAACATTAAACAGACACCCAACAGGTAAACTCTTCAACAACAGAAGTAATGTTTCCTTGGCCTTCTTTATTCTTACATTACTCATACTACCTAACAAAATAATAATATGATTTTTCTTTAATATGGAATCAAGTTTTTTAGTACTCATAAATTTGTACTCATTAAAAAAATATAAGTATACTTTGATCAGTAGCAAATTTATACAACCAGTAGCAGATGTGGATCTATAATTTTTGAAAAAAAGGGGCACTCAGAGGTAATGTTTAGTTAATATGCCTATTCCATTACTTTATATTTTATGCTATAAAATATCTCCCTAAATTTGCCTCTGAATTGCATTATTAAATACTATATCAATAACAAGACC